>NC_056750.1:569116254-569236254 GCF_019279795.1 Protopterus annectens | reverse complement strand
AGTTATAGTATTTCAAGAAATTCTGTTCTAACAGGTTTTAAAGTGAAACTGTCACCAAATCACACAAATTGTCTTTAAATCACATAAACATAAATCAAAGTTCATGTAAGGCTTGTAAAATGAGTTAACTTTTAACAGAAGTTCACATCGTATAGTTCTCATAAACACCCTTTCAGAGGTTCAGCTTGTTTAAACCTATAACTAGTGTACAGTTCTGTATTCACTTTGGAACAATTCTACCTTCTGTTCCAATCTCCTTTTAAAGTTGCATTGCTTGTAGTTTTGAGACAGTTGGACTTCTCAGATTATTGGCTCATGGGAAAGTAGGAATTCCTCTTTTACAGAAAACACATTGCATAAAACATAGTTATTCATATAGCATTGAAAATATATTCTCTCCTGGGGATGAAACACAGAGACTTGTTTTGTTTCAGGTAATTGCACTAATTTGTCTGTTGTGGAAAGACTTCTTAAAACATATTAATGGTTTTCTTGGACAGGGAAAATGTCAAATTAATTGTGCTAAATGCATTAATGCATTAAAAATCAACAACTGGGAAATTGTTAAGGGTAAGAGATTTATGCAAAACTTAAAGATATGTTTAGGGCAAAAATATAATTATATAGTATAATTTAGAGAACATGATTAAATGGTATGTTATTCACATACTGGTTTTATCAGTTCTTCATCTAATTTTCTGCTTTCCAGCAGCCCATATATAAAGTTCTGTTTATTAACTTTGATGTGTTTTCTGCATGTGAGTGTGTGTGCTTCTACATTTCTCACTTGAATCATATTATAAAGGTTGTGCAAGCAGTGAAGCATGGCAAGTTTTGTGTTATTTCCAGTATTTGCCTAAGGATGCAGCTTAGTATATGGGTACAGAGCACAGGGTTCAGTTCATTAGCTGTAAACCAAGTAATTGTTTACCGCTGAAATTGCATTTGACTTTCACAAAATGCAATTACATGTGTCCAGACACACACAGACTTTCAACTGCAGTTTTGCACCAAGTAATCTTAATGGCTAGCTGCAAAACAGAATCTCTGAAATTCATTACCTGTTTTTGAAAATGGCATTGAAGTATTAGTAGGGCTCTATTAGCACAGAACTGGCAACGTATACACTATAATACCCTATAGCCACATAAGGTGACAATGTTTTAAGCATGCCCTTGAAGCTAACTTTCCTGGCCAGAAAACGCATACCCATCCATTGCATCATCCTGGTTTTAGTTGCAGTGTGATGAAGATAACAAGTATTCTAGAAGTAGAAAGTTTAAAAGGAAATTATATTTATTCTAGTATGATAATTCTGTAGTACATTTCCCTCCCACACACATTTTTTTCACTCATAGTAGGTGTGCCTGTATTTAATATGTAGCTTATAATGTAATGGTACCAAAGGTAGGCTTGAATATTATATCTATTTCCATATTGTAGACCTTATCACAACCGTATCTGAGAATTGGTGCTGTTTACCAGGTAATCTTTCTTTTCCCAGGTGATCTCATACAATATTTTGCATTACTGTTTTGGTATGGCATTGTACGCATTATATCTTAAACTGTAGCTGTCGAGAAGACTGTCATCCGAGCTATGCCACTGTCATAAAAGAATATTCATCTGTGAAGAAAATGGAATGCAGTTAAGATTTTGATGTGCTCTAGATAAAATCATATGGAGATGTTGCCTGTATTCACAGCTTAGTTATAAACAGCTTAAATTACTGAAAAATGCTCCTGTGGTATAAAATTTACTATTTGGCAAGTGGCACTGATCTGGTTTTAATGTAAATTCTTAAATATGCATGGGGACTGAATGCGTAACATTTATAATGTGTACATAAGTTATGGGTTCCCACCAAGGAATTGCAAGATTGCAACATTTCTTTAGAAGCACTGCATATAAAAATAAAACAGTAATTTTTGCCTTTGCCTACGATGTTTATGAATTATTTATGAGAAAATATATTGTAAAGTTGGAGTGCTAACAGTGCATTGAAGGTTAGATCATCTGTCAGTGTGGGTCAGTGGGACATTGGTCCTTTTTCCTGATGACATGCTGGCTATTCTCTTTATTGTAATAATTAGCGGTCATATTTATTTATAATACAAGACAATACCTTACATAACAAATAAAACCAGACACTTCAGTACAATATGATATATTCTGAAAAAAGACAACAGAATAAAATCCAGGTACTATAAAAATACAGAATGTAGCAAAAAATAACAAAGGACTAGTGCAGAAATCTCCAAGCCATACATTTTGCATGTGCACTACACATTATACCTGCAGCTGCAATTTATAGACTACATCAATACGAAGTCCATAATAATCCACTTGCCACACTTAAAAATCAAAGATCTTACTGCTGCAGTCCTATTTTGTACAACTGTTACAATTTTTGAAGAGGAATGCTTGTGATCACTTTAAATATTTGGTTCAGCCCACTTATTTTGTCTAGCCCAAAGTCCTAGATAGTTTACTTTCCTAAGGTTAGGTAAGGAGACATCATTATTGTTTGCTACAGAGGAAATGGTTTGCCATTGTGCCATACTGGAAAAAAAACGTGAATTTTTTAGTCTTCTACAAAATGAAACCTGACTGTATAATGACATCACTATGGTGGGTATATGCAAATGAGCCTTGTACACCCAGCAGAGGGATGGAACCCTCAGTGTTCCTCTTCTATACCAAAGCTTGCTTTTTCTTTGGATTAATATCCAACAAAAAAGAGAAAGAACTTCGACAAAAAGACAAAGCTATCCACTAGGCATTGACACCAGAGGCTAAGCCAGCCACTGAATATGTGTTGTCATTTTTGAGCCCATGTCCATAGTACAAGCTGCCTATGGTATTCTTTGAAATTTTCAAGACCCAAAATCAAACAGTTTTCAGTGCTTAACTAACTACTGTAAGAATACATCACTAAAACTAACAAAGCTGCCATACCTTTCTTTATATTCTAAAAACTCCAAGAACCACATACTGACTTACAAACCAATGCAAACTAATCCATCAGTCACAAACAACTGATAACATACTTCCTGTCACAAAAGACCAAACTGTACAACAGCTAAACAAAATACGCTAAATTCACAATTACACAATCATGAGGGAAACAGACACACAAAAAGACAAATACAAAATGCAGATTGTAATATCTTAAGCCTGTTCTTATAACTAACAGTCTGTATTTTCTTTGAACTTTATGCTACAGAGGATATTCTATGTTCAAGAGATTGTACATTGTTTTCCAATGACTGCATTGTATGTTTTTTTCTTTAGACATCTTATCTCTACACTGCACTCAATCATTTGTATATAGTTTTCTTACTTATGTTAATAATATATAGCATATGTTTTATTTGCAGTTTCTTCCCCAGCGTCCCTATAGAAAAGAGGATCAATCCAAAAGGACTAATCTAGTTATCTAAGTAACTGAACTAAATAATTCCTTAATAACTCAGTATTTTTATGAAAGTGGCATAAATATACACTAGACACTTTTGAACAGATGTTTGCATTGTTACTCAGCAGCAATGCATGCTAAGTGGGCAAGCACTGTTGTCAGCAGGCATTTGTGCTCCAGATCCCTTGATATCTTGCCACTATGTATTTCGTACAGCTTAACCCAGAGTCCTTGCAGAGGCTCCACTTCATCACCTAGGCCAGACAACATGCTTCTCATCTCTGCCATTTTGTGCAGAGTTGACTCTACCTGGATCACTGACTTGTACATACACTGATTGTTGTCATGTGTGGAACCTAGTTCAGGAAATGGCCTGGAAACATGGTGACAAAGACCACCTAAAAGCATATCCCCTGTGATGGATGCAAACTCATCGGGGATAGTGTGGCTCATGGATGCCACCAGTGATGATGGCTCCTGTGTGGCCTAGGTGGGGCTAACATGGACAGGATGTCCAATGGCTAAACCCAGGTGTTGTTGGAGTTATAGCCTGCCCCTCCACCTTCAGTTCATATGTGGTGGATGTGTGTAATCCTTGTACTGTTGGCACTGGTAATATGCCATTGTACCATCAGACTGTGCCATGTGCAATGTGTCTTTATCATCAGACAAATTACACATGGGCTGACCTGTTGTGCTAAACCCTCCACCAGATGAACCTGTGAAAGCATAAAGAAAGGTTTCTATCAGAACACTTAAAATTCAAAATAGTGAATGACCTAAAGGTTGGAAATGCCAGACCTTGATCTGCTTTTTGTGAGATCTCAGTACAGTGAAGATTGGAATATTTGCCCTTTCCTCACTGTAGTGGGATCCTGGAGTTGGTATATATATATTTAGCAGGGGGTGTGGGGGGCACAGCGAGTTCGAGGTCCTGCATTTTTGACCTTTAGGTCATTCACCATTTTAGATTTTCATTTTTCTAATATAGACCCTAATGAAAGCACACCTGTGACAGTGCAGGAACGTATTTCTTTCCTCCCTGTCCTGTGGAACTCATATTGGGACATGCCAAGTATGTGAAGGCAAATGCATGCCATGTGATTCAGGCTGTCACAGCTACAGCTCCAATGCATCTGGAGAATGTGTGTGTGTGTGTGTATGTACACACACACACACACACACACACACACACACACACACACACGCACATCTATCTATCTATCTATCTATCTATCTATCTATCTATCTATCTATCTATCTGTATGTATGCATGCATGCATGCGTATTCTGCTGAATAACCCCTTCTTCATATATGTGGGTCATTGTAATATAAAGTAACAGGTTAGGAGTAACGTGGAGTACCTCCTACATACACTTAGGCAGTCGTCACCATCTCAGTTTCCACAGCAAAGCAAGTTTCTCACACCTGCCCTCGACAGGGTTACCAGGAATTGTTCCACCTCTGTAAACTGTTTCTGTGTTGGTGGTCTACCTCCGACTGGTCAGTGTCCCATGCCTTGTTCTCAGCATGCTGTATCATACTAGTGACCCTGCATTGTACCTGCACTTTTGTACCGTTATGGACAACCACAGCATTAATGTTCTGCACCTCTTCCTAAAACATTTGAACCTGGAAAAACTTGCCTGACTTGCACTTTGTCAATGATTTTATTTTTATTTATTTTTCGACTTAATAATTGGGTAGGTGGGCTGGTTATTTAACCCTTTTTAGCTATGACCCAGGCTCATAACAGCAGTATAAAAAGAATTACAAAATACTACAAAGACACTAAGACTAAGCTACATGCAGCAAAGAAAATGACAATACATTGGTATAGTGATGGTTACAGTATTTAATATATGTCACATGTTTAGAGTAATCACAAACTTGGAGATTACAGCACTTAACAGTATAAACACGTTTACATTCATACAGTACTTAGGTTATATATATGTATGCCATGTGTGCATAAGGCCTGCAGTAACACCTCTGTTTCCTCTTTTATGAACCTTTCCAGCTGTTGTCATTTTTTGATTGTCCTTAGTAGACTTCTATATCACAGTGTGTCCTGCTGCTTCAGCTTGATGGCCACATACATGTCTGCTGGGTTCCTATCAACTGACCGAAGATGCAGGTTAATGAATGCGACTTGATCGAGCTGTAAACGCCGAAACAGCAAAATATTGAAGCGGCATGTAAGCAAATTCTTTCCCTGGGAAAGAATTCGCTTGGCCGCTTCGGTAGTTTGCCATTTTCGGCACTGTAGTGCGGTCTCAGAGTTGGTATATTTAAGTAGGGGGGTGTGGGGGGCACAGCCCCCCACTTAATATCATGTATTAAAGTGTTTTCTTTTTTTTTTTTTTTTTGTTGGAACAGCGATTTTTTTCCCTTGGAAAAAAATCGCTGTTCTGTCAGTTCGGTTTTGTAAGCTTTCTCTTACATGGGGTCGATTAATCACCGTTCGCTAACCTAAGCATTCGGTAATCTAATATAGACCCATGTCTGCTAATATGCTCTCACCATTTCCACCCTATGCTGTTACTGAGTGGTATGTCATATGTACAGGAGGCCTTATTTCCCTGTAGCATGTCTTGCAGTCTGCATGCATGTGCTATAGACATAGCTCTCAAATTTCCAGATTTGACTCACACTTTTTGTCCATTTCTCATAAAATTGTAGTTTTCTGGCAAATCACTGAGGACTGAAGTCAGAAAATATTAGCAGATATTTGATTTTTCAAACTTAATATTCTTCAGAAAATTTATGCTAACACAAAACCTGTTATTCTATCAACCTTCAAAGTTTGTAAGAGAAATATATAAAAAGTACTCCTATTTTTGAGGCTTTTCCCCCATTATTTGTGTCTTTGTCCATATTTCTTGCTCTAAGAAGTTGAGAGGTATGACTACAGTGTGTCCCTCCACAGCTGAACAGTATGCTTTGCTATCTGTCAGGGTGAGGCCCCCAAGCCTGTACAGTAACCTTTATGCCCTAGTTCTCTGTCAGGGTGACCACTCCCCCCTTCAGTACAGTAACCTGTCAATGTCTTAGCTTAGAAAGGCGGGAAAAATACACTTGTTTTCCTGCCTTTCTAAGCTAGTATAGTCCATTTTTCAGGTTATTGCTGAATTCAGGGCTGTGTTACAAGTTTCTGTGTTTGCCCATACCTTACTTGGATAGAAGGAAGTTTCTCTGTTCACTGTGAGAGCAGCCTATCTGTCCCTGGAGGAGTGGTTTCAGCTCAGAAATTAGTAGTTTATTGGCCATTTTGGGCTAATTTCTATCTCCTTCATTTCCCTGCTATAAAACCCGCAGTTGCGAGGTTTTTGTGCTAGTATACAGCTCAGCAGAGAGACAAAAGAGAGACTTTGGAGTGATTAAGTATAATTTTTCTGCATTTTCTTGTTGCCTTTAGCTAATTCCACCTAAAACGCTGATTTTCTAGAGTATCTGTGATTTAAAAAGCTTGTTTCAGCTACATATTGTGCTTATTTTACTGCCTGCACTTTAGCAAAGTTGTTTTTGTCTTGAAATTACCTGTTTAACGGTTGTAGACTAGACACTCAAGTGTGATAACCATTTATGTGCATTTAAAGTGTTTTTTTGATTGTATCCACTTTATTTTTTGAAAAAAACAAAAAAAGAATACTTGTTTTCCCACCTTTCTAAGCTAGTATAGTCCAGTTTTCAGGTTAGTGCTGAATTCGGGGTTGTGTTACAAGTTTCTATGTTTACCCATACCTTACTTGGATAGAAGGAAGTTTCTCTGGTCACTGTGAGAGAGGGAGCTTTGAGCAGCCTATCTATCCCTGGAGAAGTGGTTTCAGCACAGAAATTAGTAGTTTATTGGCCATTTTGGGCTAATTTCTATCTCTTTCATTGTCCTGCTATAAAACCCACATTTGCGAGGTTGTTGCATCAGTATACAGCTCAGCAAGCTCCTGCCTGTTGCCCTGCAGAGTTCTACAGCAGCAGAGAGACAAAAGAGAGACTTTGGAGTGATTAAGTATCATTTTTCTGCATTTTCTTGCTGCCTTTAGCTAATTCTGCCTAAAACGCCAATTTTCTAGAGTATCTATGATTTAAAAAGCTTGTTTCAGCTACATATTGTACTTATTTTACTGCCTGAACTTTAACAGTCGTTTTTGTATTTAAATTACCCGTTTAACTGTTGTAGGCTAGACACTCAAATGTGATAGCCATTTCTGTGCATTTAAAGTGTTTTTTTGATTGTATCTGCTTTATTTTCTGAAAAAACAAAACAAAAAAAAAATATATATACTTGTTTTAAAGCCTTTCTAAGCTAGTATAGTCCAGTTTTCAGGCTAGTGCTGAATTCTGGACTGTGTTACAAGTTTCTGTGTTTGCCCAAACCTTACTTGGATAGAAGGAAGTTTCTGTGTTCACTGTGAGAGACGGAGCTTTGAGCAGCCTATTTGTCCCTGGAGGAGTGGGTTTAGCCCAGAAATTAGTAGTTTATTGGCCATTTTGGGTTAATTTCTATCTCTTTCATTTCCCTACTATAAAACCTGCATTTGCGCAGTTTTGCATGCTGGGCAGCGCCATTGGCTAGGGTATAACTATTCCCTGCTCCACAAAGTCTAGTCTTCAATTTTTCCCTTGGAACTAGACAAACTTTCAACTTAAGCACTCAAACCATTCAGTTCTCATCCAAGCACTTGCTCAAAACTCATAGCAAGCACTAATAAACCTTAGGACTAGACCCTCCTATACTGTAGAGAAGGACAAGGCTCTCTATTTGACCTTACTAGCCAATCAGTAAAACAGTTCACTGTACCTATCCAGGCATGTCCAAAGGGCAGTTTCAGGTGTACTCTCTGGTCCAACTGGTGAATCTGGGCATTTTGAGGCAGTGTTACAATTGCCTCATGTACACAGACTGCCCTCTCCTCCTTCCACCAAACACTAATACATGCGAGATATGCAATTATACAGCCAAACTGAAGGCTAAGCTCTCTCAACCCAAGACTGGATCAGGCAGTCAAAAGGAGAAGGAATTACTTGCATCATACCACCAGTCTCACATAGACCCATGAAACCAGCACCAGAAAAAACACACATAAATACACGAAAACATACTCGAAAGCTCTAAATAAAAATCTGCAAAAGCAACGGAGACCTCCAAAGCAGACATTCAAGCAACCTCCACCCCCCCAACACAAACCATGAAATACATACTTCACAAAACCAGTGTGTCATGCAATCAAAGCCCTTAAGGCAAAATAACATACCCAACACACTAGTAATAGGTGACTCTATAGTCAGGCACACTGACGTCTCACTCACTAGGCTGAAGAAGGAGAAGGTTATGGTTAGCTGCCTGTCGGGTGCCAGGATCCGCCACATAAAACAAGCACTCAGGTCACTCCAGAACAAGTACAAATATGACTCTGTCATTGTCCATGTTGGTGTGAATGATCTGAGCCATACCTCCCTGGACTACATGAAAAGAGACATGGAGGAGCTCTATGATCATGTAGACCAGGCAGGTATGACCCTGAGTAGCATCCTGCCCTCACCAAGAATGATACCACGGTATAGAGAAAAAATTATCAATTTCAACAATTGGCTAAGCTTCTGGTGTCATTCAAAGGGGATCCAGTGTCTGTTAGCCTGGGATGACATGCTCGACAAGCCATGCTGCTTCGCTAGAGATGACTTGCACCTGTCACCTTTATGCTTTCGAATACTGGTCAAGGGTCTTGCCACCCCCATAGTGTCTTTTTTAGGAAAGGCTCAAAAGACAAACCCACTGCAGTAAATAGCACGAGTAATAAAAAACTGAGGGTAATGCTACTCAATGCCAGAAGTCTAAACTCAAAATGCACGCACTCAAGGCACTCCTCAGTATGGAGAAAATCGATATATGTGCAGTAACAGAAACCTGGTTTAAGGCTCCAGACAGCACCCCAGCACTACCAGGCTACAACTCATACCATACAGTTTGGCCAAAAAACCCGGACCGAAATACACAAGGCGGGGGAGTATCCATATTCATCAAGGATACCCACACCTCCAGGTTAGTGGCACAGCACGATGCTTCAGAGATCATCCACGTGCAACTAACAAAGGGCAAAACTGCTATTCAAATTATAGCTTGAAACAGATCACGCACCATGTCCCAGGATCCCCACTCTGCATTCCTGGAAACATAAAGGTCCTACCAAACACCCTGATATTGGGTGATTTCAATTACCCAAACATTAACTGGGAGAACTACTCAAGTACAAACTCCCTTGCCCAACATTTCCTAGAATTTAGAAACTCAAACACCCTGGACCAACTGGTTAACACCCCCACCAGAGGTGACAACATATTGGACCTGGTCATCACCAACATGGGCGACCGGTGTTCCACACCGGACATCAACCCCTCTTTGGTTAGATCTGACCATAAACTAATCACTTTGGAAATCCACATTCCACCACCACCCCCGGTCAAAGAAACCACAGTGAAAAACTTTTCAAAAGCAAACTTCACGTTACTTAAGACACAGGTGGAAAGTTTCAACCCCCCCCAATGCTAAAGGATAACGCTGTCCAAGCTGCAAAATCCTTTACTAACGCACTCTATGGGCACCTACAAGAATGCATGGATCATGCTATCCCAAACAAAACCAAGACTCACTCCTCCAAGAAGAGGAAACCAGTCTGGTGGACCCCTGCCATAAACAAGCTATACAATAGAAGGAGGAAACTAGTACAGAAAAGAGTAAACTCCCAAGAAGGGAAGACATCCCTGATTAGTATCAGCAAGAAACTATGTTCCCTCATAAAATCATCCAAGGCTAGCTTTGAAAGAAAAATTGCCATGGACTCCAAAGATAATCACAAGGCATTCTTTAGATATGTCAAGAATCTAAGTGGAAATTCTCAGATCTGCTCGGAGTTAGTGCAGAATGGCACAAAATACACTGAACTGACCAATATAGCCAACATCCTGGCAGACAGGTTCAGTGCAAACTTCACCCCCCTCTCACCCCAAAAAGGGCCCATAACTATACCAGAAGAATGTAATGCCCCTGAAATCACAGACACTCAGGTTAGAACAGCCTGCTCCAAAGCCAAAAATACAGCATCAATGGGACAGGACAGTGTCCCAGGCTGTGTCCTACATGAGCTCAAAGATGAACTAACCCCTCACATAAACAGACTGTTTAAACTCAGCCTCTCCACAGGCTATGTGCTCACAGAGTGGCGCACAGCAACGGTTATTCCGCTCCACAAAGGTGGAGCCACAATGGACCCCGGGAACTATTGCCCTATAAGCCTGACTAGCTTGGTCTGCAAAGGTATGGAGCGCATCATCATGGATCTCATTAACAGAGACATTGGGAACCTCCAAACACTGGACCCTACTCAGTTCAGCTTTGTTAAGGGCAGATCATTCTTCCTAAACCTGGTGGACTTCTTTGAGACAGTTACCAAGGCTATAGATGAGGGAAAGGTGGTCCACACAGCCTACCTAGACCTCGCAAAGGCTTTCAACACCTTTCCCACACAGGTATTATAGACAAGCTCACCAGCCTGAACATAAACCCCTACATCATGGTAAGAGTTGCAGGAGCTAGGGCTACCTCTAAACCAGTTACAAGTGGCATTCCCCAGGGCTCAGTCCTAGGACCCCTCCTGTTTGGCATATACTTCTCAGAGGTACAGGCAAGCACAGGAGGACTATGGCTGACCAAGTTTGCAGACGACTGCAAACTAGGGGCTATAACAGACTCTCCAGCTGACACAGACATCCTCCAAAAGGGTCTCACTGAGACAGATACCTGGTGTCAAAACCATGGCCTCAAGCTAAATGCCAAAAAGTGCATAGTCATCCCCTTTGGAAAAAAACAAAATACCCACAAACTATCACATAGGTGGTAGCCCCCTAAATACGGAAGATGTAATAAGGGATCTGGGGACCCAAGTAGATAGTAACCTCTCCTTTGATAATCACATTGCCAAAGTGGTTAGAAAATCCTTACAAAAGGGTTTGCATCCAGATCGAAAGAGGTCATTTGGCCCCTCTATGCATCACTCATCAGACTCATCATATTGTACAATGCCCCATTTGGGATGTAACTTACAAGACACCTTGTAACAACTGGAAAGACCACAGAAGTACCTCACCAAGAGGATCACTGGCCTCAAGCAGATGCCCAATGCAGCTCGACTGAAGAAACTCCAGCTGTACTTCGTTGCATACCACCTACTGAGAGATGATCTCTGCCTGACATACAAGGCCATGTCCAACCCAGAATTGATGGACATGCTCCACCTAAATAAAACCATATCCCCTCGAGCCACATGCTCCAAGGATCTAAACCTCACCACAACAATAAATAGGACGTGCTAGAGGGATAGAGTCCTGTCCCAGAGACTTCCCATGCTTTGGAACAAGATTTCAATCTACACTAGGCAGAGCTCCTCACTAACCCTCTTCAAGAGAAACCTTGATGAGTGGATGGGATCACTTCAATGGCTCTGCTAGACAGAGGCACAGGGAACTAATCTAAGGGGGTGGTGAAAGTCAATACATTCCGGCTAGGCTTATGAATACCTTTGGGCAGATAGCCTAGTACCTACCTATGAACCTATCATCTGTCAGGGTGAGCTCCACCACAAATGGAGACTAACCCTGTCATAGCCTTGTGCTTTGTTCCCTGTTAAGTTGAGACATACTCCGTAGCTAGAGAGTAACATATCATTGCCTTATGCTAGGTTACTCAACCTATGTATTATTTAGTATCTATATTTGATGCTTCCACGTACGTGTGCATACTCAGTGTAGTTGTAAGGTACATTACCAGTTAGCTTGTTTTCTTTCAGTTTCTATTTAATACAATATACTCTCTTGTCTACTGAATTCCTATTCCAGATTGTTTGTCTTAATGAGATGTCGAGCGATATGTGGCCACATTTTTTAACATGCCAAAACAGTCTTCACAGCATGATGATTATGATGACCTTAGTTTGATTATCTCTGTGTTGCTGCCATAGTGTTTTGTGCTATCATGGTCAGCTACAGCCAGTGCTGCTATGCTCATCCCTGCCATTCCCAGTCTAGGACTAATTATGGTCATGAATGGACACTGCAAGGCTAGACAGCCATCTGCCTGTGCTGTTCATATTTTCTCCAGTCAACTTCCAGATCTTCAGGTAGTCTCTGTTGACCTTAATGTCTTCTTTGATCACTGCTTGCAGCTGATTTTAGCTACCAGTGGTTTGTGCTGGGGTCTGACTGGTTCACTAAGAATGACTTTGTAATCTTTTACCCCAATGTATTTTCCTTTCTATGAGAAAGTATACTAGAATTGCATACTGAGCACCACTGTTTGTCATCTCCACACTCCCTCAACTATATATACTAACTACAGGATCGCACTACAGTGGGGAAAAGGACATAGTAGTGTCAGCATGTAGACTACTGTAAGCTAAGTGAAAGGTATATGGGGAAAAGGGCATAGTAATGGCAGCATGTAGACAACTGTAAGGTAAGTGAAAGGTATATGGGGAAAAGGGCATAGTAATGGCAGCATGTAGACAACTGTAAGGTAAGTGAAAGGTATATGCCCTTTTCCCCACTGTAGTGCATCCTGGCATTAGTATATATAGTTAGGGGAGTGTGTGGTGGGCACATTGGGGGGTGTGGGGGGCATAGCCCCACACCTAGTCTGGTTTTATATAGTACAGTTTACAATTTAGTATGTTGAAATTCAGTATTATGGGTTTCAGTCTTATGGGTTTCAGTCAAGTGTCTTTTCAGTCTTTTGAAATTTCAGTCTTGTGGCTTCAGTCAAATACGTTTCAGTCAAATGAGGTTTCTATCATATAATAGGGATCCATATATATATATATATATATATATATATATATATATATATATATATATATATATATATATATATATATATATATATATATATATATATATATATATATACACACACACACATACACACACAGTATGCTTGGCATGAGTGGAAAACATGTAAACAATTATTGCATACCTTTAGGGGGGAAAAAGATAAACCACATTTCATTTTAATTTTTATTGCTACTATGTTAAAAAGTCTTTAAAACTATAAACAAAATTGGACATAGAAAGATCTGAAATGAGGTTTTATAGTTCATAGCAAGATTATTTGACGAAAAATAATGAGAAGGATGGAAAAAAATGAGAAATCCTAAGAAAAGTATTAAGTGTGTGTGATTCATAAGATATCTCTCAAACTCATATCGTAAGTATTCTGGGCAAAGCAAAAATAATGAGGGGACAAATGCCCCAAACCAGGGGAACAGTTTAATTGTTGTTATTGACTTACAAAGTTAACAGAATAACAAGCTATGCATTAGACTGAATTTCCTGTCTGAAACTCAAATGCCTGTTATTTATTGAGTTCAACTTTCAATGATTTGCCAGAAAATACATTTTTTGAGGAATAGAAAAATATGAGGCAAAAATCAGGAAATTTTTCAAAATTCTGGACAGTTGAGAGGCATGTTTGATAAACATATCATTTAATAAATTGGGTTTCTGCAGAGAAAGAAGGTCTGAAAAAGAGTGGGCACTAGATATAATAGCATAGAAGAGGTCCGCCCTATTATGTAATGACCAATAAGTCCAATGCTGCAGTAGGCAATGGAACATAACATCACCTATATGTGTCATTGAAGGCAGATGAGACGAACAGACCATTAGCAGAGGCACTACAGCAATGCAGGAAATAACATGAGCACCAGCCATCAGAAATATGAGCATTGAAGGTGGCGTAAACCAGTAGAAGAAACATATGCATTTAGAAATGCTTCCTTCCAGCAAACTGTTATACAAACATGTAAGCCTCATGCATCAGAGAGACCTGGAGGCAAAAACTAGAAATGGCTGATATATATACATAGTGACAGTTACACATAGTTATGCATTACCATAGACAGTGCAAACACTGTAAAATAACATGATAACTGCAGCTAGTAAAACTGGCCGTGCATAATTAAGCTGCACATTTGTAAAGGGAACTCATCATCCAGTCATCACATGGGTAATGCCAATAAGCATATCTAATATTGCAATGCAGCTTTTGGAGTAATAACATGCAAGTGTTAGTCATTACTCTGGTGTGGCAATGAGATTTATACTGTATACATGTTTCTTGTATTACACTGTTGAACACTAAATAGTAAATATTTGTGCTCTGTGTCTGCACACACTACATGCTCAGATATCTATAATTATAGCTGCATTATAAATATATATATATATATATATATATATATATATATATATATATATATATATATGGGTCTACTTTTAAACACTGAAATTCCATAAGACTGAAGACAACAATACCGAGATGAAAACAAAACTTAGAATGCCAAACTGTGCCTTTTTTCCTAGAGCAAGTAAACACTTGTCCAAAACTACACTATAACAAACTGTACTATCTAAAACCCACCCCCCCTTAACTAAATATACCAACTCCGGGATCACAATACAGTGAGGAAAAGGGCATTATTCCCCACATTGGGCAAATGTGTACTTGCCCTGGAAAGAAAGACACAGTTTGGCTTTTCGTCTAGGTATTGTGGTCTTTGGTCTTATAGAATTTCGGTGTTTAAAAGTAGATCCATATATATATATATATATATATATATATACATATATATATATATATATATATATATATATATATATATATATATATATATATATATATATATATATATATGTATATATATATATGTATATATATATATATATATATATATATATATATATAGGTCTACTTTGGAAGCACTTCAAATGGTTGAGACCACAAAAAAGAAGTTTTGAAACTTCCAGTGTTTTAAATGGAGATTACTGTATAGCGCAGAATAGGAAATGTACCATTCTCTTAATTGTAGTACGATCTCAGAGCTGGTCTATTTGATTAGCAGGGGGTGTCAGGGGTGCAGGGGGGCTTGCCCCTGCATAAACATAAAAAACATTTGTTTATATTTTTTTTAATTGAAGTTTTGAACTTTCAAAACTTCTGTGTTATGGTCTCAACCATATGAAGTTCAAAGTTATAAAAGTTTGAGCTTCCAAAGTAGAGCCATATATATATATATATATATATATATATATATATATATGTGTGTGTGTGTGTGTGTGTGTGTGTGTGTGTGTGTGTGTGTATATATATATATATATATATATATATATATATATATATATATATATATATATATATATATATATATATATATTATAGGTTCCGTTTGCTTTGTCGAATGCTCATTTTGACAACAAAATATATTGGTGGCACTTTAAATGACCAAACTGTAACTGCACATATCTACAAAAATTAGCAGGAATGGAGCTTAGTGTAATATATGTTACAAATGCATTCCTAACTTGAATAAACAACATGACAAAACTACATTTAGTCCTTTCAGTCTATATGCAGTGCAGTGGTAGTTGGGACATTACTTCTAAAATGCATTTCAGAGCAGTATGCCATAGGTCTGAATCTGAGAATTAGTCAAAACTGCAGACAATGCCAGCCAAATATCAAGGTAAGAATATATAATTAAGAGAATGAAGTTGTCACACACATCAGGATTTTCTACAATACTTAATATTATGCAATTGTGCAGAAAGAAAAAAAAAAGTATTCTGATAGGGCTTAGATTATTCTTTGCTAGTATGTGTCTTTTGGCTTTTCCCAGTTAGGGGTCGCCACAGCGGAACTCCGGTCCGCTAATGATTGACAGTAGAGGTTTACGTGCTGGCTTGCCGGGCCTAGCGCACAACCTTCAATGAAGGAACGGCCATTCACGCATGTCATCACACAGAAGACGCTCTAACTGAGAATCGAACGGGCAACGTCTGTGAGGCGACAACGCTACCCCAGCACCACCACTAAACATAATTATAATTTCATCGTTATTATGATACATGTGGTTGATATAGAGGCTAGAATTAACAATTATCTCATTGTGTGTGGTAAAATACTGATTAGATGGTTTCTGTTTTACTTAAATAATATGTTCATGAACATTGGCACTAATATGCTTATTCTCCAATCATCTGGCATATGCCTTTCTCTTCACAATGCTATGAATACCCTCAGGAGTCATTTCTCCCCTATCTCACCCAGCATCTTTATCAAATCTGTGACCTCCTCTCAGCCTGCTGCCCTGACTATTTTACTTAGTGCTGTTCTTCTTCTAATGTGGGCTCCTCCTCTTCTCTTACTGCAGTACAGCCTCTGTGGGGTTTTCTTCAAACAGAAGCTGCTGGAAATATTCCTTCCACCTCTCTTTGATGTCCTGTAGACTGGTGAGCAGGTTATTGCTGGCATCCCTTATGAAGGGTGTCTTGATTATATTTTTTATCTTTCTGTCTTTGCTTTGCTACCTGATACAGTTTCTTTGCGCCATGTACAGAGTCGCTTTCCAGAAGCTGGTAGAGTGCCTCTATTGCCTTGTTCTTTGCTATTGCAACTGCTCTCATAGCCTCTTTGTTAGTCAACCAGTATCCCCTCCTAGACTGGTCTGTCTTTTTCCCCACACTCCTTTCTTTGGATGACTTTCTTGACGTCTGCATTCACCACCAGTTTCTGTATGCACCTCATTTCCATACCTGGCTTGGTCACATGTCTGTTCTGTAGTCCTCACACATGCTGTTTTGAGGTGCTGCCATTCTTCTTCTTCATATCCACCTATTTCCTCAAGTTTTTCTGTTGCTAGAGCCCTGAGTCATACCTTGAACTTTTGTGCTTTCTTTCCAGTCAACTTCCAGGTTTTCACCCTAATGTCTGTTGATCTTAGAGCCTTCTCTGACTACTGCTTTCAGCTGATTGTGGCAACCAGTGGTTTGCCCTGTGGGCGGGCTGTTTCACTGGGGATGACTTTGCAATCACTGATTCTACCCCAGTGACCTTTCCTTACTAGTAGGAAGTCTACCTGAATTGCATGTTGGTACTCTTGTATGTGATCTTGTGACTGTCTCTCTTGCTGAAGCATGTGTTGGCTACTAACCAGCCATTTGCTGGCCAGAAGACTTGAATAGCCTTCCCTTCTTTATTCCTGTTGCCTCACCTATATGGACCCAGGCAGTCCTCATATCCCATCTGTCATAATACGTGCAAGTCATCCATTACCAAGACCAATTCATGTTGTTCTGCTTTATTTAGCAAGTCCTGCAACTGGTGTCCGAATGCACTCTTTTCTTCACTATCACAACCCTGCTGTGAGGCACAGGCTTACATTATGAATAATGCCCTATGATTAGGCTGGAGTCTGATTGCCATGAGTCTGTCACTAATACTGATGACATCCCTCACTATGTTCTGAAGCTCCTCCCTCACCATTTCTGGCCTGCCCTCCTCCTGAATAGTAGACTCTGGATCCCTCCTCCTTAGGATCATGTTATGCACTTCCAAGCTTCATCCTGTCAGTGAACCTACACTGAGTGCAGCAATTCTTAGTTCTGGTTTGACATGTTGATTGGTTTTACATCGAGCTTTTGTACATAGCTATCTGAGGTAATCCAGTCTGGGTAACTGGACAATTGGCCACTGGCCAGCAGCTTATTGATCCAGGGCTGTTGGGCTTTATGGTGGGCACACACTGGTCAATAAGGGCACATACAGCCCTTCCACCATTAGCATGGGTTCCTGCCATAGTTGGGAGTAGGCTGGGACCTCAACCCACTCATAGTTTCATAGTTTCATAGTATAGTACTAGGCTATCTGCCCTAGGGCATTTATAAGCCTAGCCAAAGTGTATGTGGCTTTCGCCACCCCATGTAATGATACAAAAGTGTACAATTTAAATTAAATTTAGTTTACTGTGCCTCTATCTAGCAATGACACAGAGATGACCCCCGGGGTAAACCTACAATCACCCATCCATTCGTCCAGATTTCTCTTGAAGAAAGTCAGTGAGGGGTTCTGACTAACATGGACAGGTATCCTGTTCCAGAGTGCGGGAAGCCTCTGGGTTATGAATCTGTCCCTCCAGCATGTCCTATTTATATTTGTGCTGAGGTTTAGATTTTTAGCTCTTGTGGCTCTGATGGATTTGGATTTTTTGAGGTGGAGCATGTCCATTAATTCTGAATTGGACATGGCCTTGTACGTAAGGCACAGATCACCTCTGAGCAGGCGGTATGCTACTGAATAGAGCTGGAGCTTTTTCAGTCTGGCAGCATATGACATATGCTGGAGACCCTTGATCCTCTTGGTAAGGTACTTTTGGGGTCTCTCCAGCTGCTGCAGGTGCCGGGTGAACTACATACCAAATGGGGCATTGTACTCAATCATAGGCCTGATAAGGGAGGAATATAAGGGTACAATGACATCCTTTGATCTAGATGTGAATCCCTTCATGATAAGGTGGGCAAGGTAGAAGGTCTTTCTAACCACTTTGGTGACGTGGGTGTCAAATGAGAGGTCACTGTCAACTTGGGTCCCCAGGTCTCTGATTACTTTTTCTGTACTTAATGGATTACCACCTATGTGGTAATTTGTGTGTACTTTGTTTTTTCCAAAGGGGATGACTATACATTTTTTGGCATTTAGTTTAAGACCATGACTCTGGCACCAGTCATCTGTTTCTGTGAGGCCCTTCTGGAGGATGCATGTGTCAGCTGATGTGTCGACTATGGCGCCTAGTTTGCAGTCGTCTGCGAACGTTGTCAGCCACAACCCCCCTATGTTTGCCTGCATATCTGAGAAATAAATGCCGAACAAGAGGGGTCCCAAGACAGAGCCCTGTGGGACTCCACCTGTGACTGGCTTAGAGTCTGACATAGCTCCAGCTATTCTGACTTTGTGGGTTATGTCCTTTAGCCAGTTTGCAACCCATCTTGTGACAAACGGGTTTACATTTAAGCTGTTGAGCTTGTCTATGATGCCTGAGTGGGGTATTGTGTCGAAGGCTTTTGCCAGATCTAGGTAGGCTGTATGAACTGCTTTGCCTTCATTGATGGCTCTAGTGACTGTTTCAAAAATGTCCACCAGGTTTAAAAGACAGGATCTGCCTTTTACAAAGCTGAACTGGGTAGGGCCAATTGTCTGTAGGTCCCCGATGTCTTTGTTTATGAGTTCCATAATGATCCTTTCCATAGCTTTGCAGACCAGGCTGGTCAAGCTTATGGGGTGGTAGTTTCCAGGGTCTGTAGAGGTGCCACCTTTGTGGAGTGGGACCACTGTAGCTGTATGCCAGTGTTCAGGGACATATCCTGTAGCAAGGCTAAGATTAAACAGCGTTCTTATGTGTGGGTTTAGCTCCTCTAGGAGTTCACGTAGCACACAACCCAGGACACCTTCAGGTCCCATGGATGCTGTATTTTTAGCTTTGCTGAGGGCAGCTCTCACCTGGACATCTGAGATTTCAGGGAGGTTGCATTCAGCTGAGATATTTATTTCGTCTTTTGGGGCAGAGGGAGGGGAGAAATTTGCATTGAACCTGTCTGCCAGTATGTTGGCAGCATCTGTGGGTTCAGTGTATTTTTTGCCGTTATGAACTAACTCTGCGCATATCTGAGGGTTTCCGCCCAGGTTTCTAACATAACTGAAGAAGGCCTTGTGATTATCTTTAGTGTCCTTAGTGATTTTTCTCTCAAAGTTGGCCTTTGATGATTTTATTACCGAACGTAGTTTTTTGCTAGTGCTGATCAGGGATGCCTTCCCTTTATGGGATTTTGCTCTGTCTTGCAGTAGCTTCCTTCTCTTGTTATAAAGTTTGTTTATGGCTGGGGTCCACCAGATAGGATGTCTGCCTTTGGTGGAAAGGGTCTTGGTTTTATTTGGGATTGCATGATCCATGCATTCTTGGAGATGCCTGTAGAAAGCATTTGTGAAGGATTCAGCAGTGTGGGATGTGGTTTCCACTGGCCCAGGGGGCTTGAAGAATACCATTTCAGTCCTAAGGAGTGTAAAGTCAGCTTTTGAGAAGTTTCTCACTGTGGTCTTTTGTGCTGGGGGTGGAGGTGGGATATGAATACCTAGGGTTATTAGTTTATGGTCTGATCTCATTTGGTGACATTAATTAAGATGACCAAATCACCTAGATCCATATTTTACACCACTGAGTGGCTAGCCTTGCCATGGCACACAGTCTATAATCTGTGTTCTCCTATCTTGAGGATACTGCACACCACAATAGATCCCAAAAGTGGTTGGTCTGTATAACTCTTCCCCCTATAAGGGCAATATCTAGTATCTGTGCTGCTGCCCACAGGTCCATTCTTGGGTGACTTTGAGATGGAAACACTCAGCATGATTTTTCACAGATGGAATGAGCCCCATAAACAGACTGGGAGGACATGAAAACTCAACAGAAAAGCGGGACTGCCAATGCCAAAGGAAACAATAAAACTGATTTATTCATAAGAAATCCAAAAAGCTTTCAGATAAAAGCCTTCTTCAGTGTGGTATAAAATACAACTGTAGTGAGAATCATAGGTTCATAGGTAGGTACTAGGCTATCAGCCCAAGGGCATACGTAAGCCTAGCCAGCAAGGTACCATAGCTTACACCACCCAAGAAAGTTATTTTCCTGTGCCACTATCCAGCAGAGAGTCAGAAGTGATCCCTAGGGTATATTTCCTATTTCCCATCCAATCATCAAGATTTTTCTTGAAGAGTGCTAATGAAGAACTTTGCTTGACATAGATGGGTAGTTTGTTCCAGAGTATAGGAAGTGTGTCCTGTTTATTGTGGTGACAAGGTTTAGGTCCCTAGAGTGTGTAGGTTGGAGGGATTGGGATTTCTTTAGGTGTAGCATGTCCAACAGCTCTGGGTTTGATATAGCTTTATATGTTAGGCAGAGATCACCTCGGAGTAGGCAATATGCTACGAAGTAAAGCTGGAGTTTTTTGAGGCGGTCAGTGTAGGGCATTTGTTTGAGGCCAGTAATCCTCTTTGTGAGGTACTTCTGTGGCCTTTCCAGCTGCTACAGATGTATTGTGAGGTACATTCCAAAAAGGGTGCTGTACTCTATAATGGGTCTAATGAGTGACGAGTTGAGGGGAACAATGACCTCTTTTTCCTGGATGAGAACCCTTTTATGATGAGGTGTGCCACATAGAAGGACTACCTGACTACTGTGGTGATGTGACTATCAAAGGAGAGACTACTGTTCACCTGGGTCCCAAGGTCTCTTATCACGCATTTGGTGTTAAGTAGATTGCTGCCTATGTGGTAGTTCATGGGTGCAGAGTTTTTACCAAAGGGGATAACACTGCACTTTTTGGCATTGAGCTTGAGGCCATGGCTCTAACACCAGGCATCTGTCTCAGTGAGGCCCTTCTGTAGGATGTCCACATCATTTCGGGACTTGACTATGGCTCCTAGTTTGCAGTAATCTGTGAACTTCATCAGCCAGAGGCCTTGTGTGTTAGCCTGTACTTCAGAGAAGTAGATACCAAACAGGAGAGGTCCCAGGATGGAACCCTGTGGCACTCCACTTGTCACTGCCTTGAGGTCAGATTTCGAGTCTGCAACTTTTACAGTGTGGGTTCTGTCAGTGAACCAGTTGGCAACCCATCTTGTGATGTAGGGATTTACACCTAGTTAAGTGAGTTTAGCTATAATTCCAGAATGGGGGATGGTGTCGAAAACCTTGGCGAGGTCAAGATAGGCTGTGTGAACCACCTTACTCTCATCCACGGCTTTGGTGACTGCCTCAAAGAAGTCGATCAGGTTCAGGAGGCATGATCTGCCTTTCACAAACCCGAACTGGGTGGGATCCAGAGTTTGGAGGTTACCAATGTCTTTGTTTATAAGTTCCATGATGATACATTCCATGGCCTTGCAGACCAGGCTCGTCAGTCTAATAGGTCGATAGTTCCTGGGATCAATGGTGGCTCCCCCTTTGTGGAGTGGGATAACTGTTGCTGTGCACCATTCAGTGGGCACAAAGCCTGATGCGAGGCTATTATTGAACATGGTGCTTAAGTGGGGAGCCAGTTCGTTCTGAAGTTCATGTAAAACACAGCCTGGGATGTTGTCTGGTCCCATGGATGCTGTGTTTTTGGCTTTAGAGAGTGCATCTTTTACCTGCGTAGTTGTGATTACAGGGATTCTACATTCTTCCTGTATAGATATGGGCCCTTTAGGGGGTGAGAGGGAGGTAAAGTTAGCACTGAACCGATCTGCCAGGATGTTGGCAATATCAGTTGGTTCTGTAATTTTCGCGCCTTTGTGCTGTAACTCAGAGCAGATCCGGGTATTGCCATCTAGATTCTTGACATAGCTATAGAATGCTTTGTGGTTGTCCTTGGATTTAGTGGCAATTCTGTTTTCATAGCTAGTTTTGGAGGATCTTATAAGGGATATCAGTTTCTTACTCATTAAATATAAAATGAAAGACACAGCCGACCAATCATGTTCTTACAACAATAAAATGATAAAACATACTTTTTAAGCTCTTAAAGCTAAGTAAATAATTATAAAACCATTACAAAAATTATTCAAAAAGTAATCGTAAAATTAGGTACAATTTTTTTTATATGTATATGTGTTAATATAAAAAGTTTGATTGTATATGTTAGTATAAAAAGCATATAACATCATAACATCTTCAGTGATTATAATTTTGTTTTTTTTTTTCAAAACAGGTTTAATGCTGACAGCTGCATTATGTCTCAGGATCCATTTATATTCTGCTACCTCTCATCTATTATTTATTCACCCCCTCTGACATCTGGTAAAAGTACTTGCACTACTCTAAAATGAAACGTATGTTGTAAACCTTTCTCAAGTACAGTGTTTGGATATACAGTAAACTCTCAGTTAACCAGAACTCTAGCAACTAGCACTCTCAAGCAAACTGGCGAAAAATATTGAAGAAATACAGTACAATTTTTCTGTGTTGCACTTTCTGTCCCCCCCCCCCCCGTTTTTAGCATTTTAAAAAGGAAGATAGGAATAAATTCCCTCTCTTCCCAACCTGAGAACAAGTCAAACCAAACAAATAGTACAGGGTACATTATTAGTCAGACCTATTTTTAATAGTAACTGTCAAGCAACCAGAAACTACAGTTATCCGGCATCTACCAATTCCAATGGGTGCCGGTTAACTGAGAGTTTACTGTAATACAATGTTTGCATATAATACAGTGTTTGCATAGGGTATTTGTTATAACACTTCTTATGTCAGATGCATGTTCAGTGATTCTATCCATAAACGTCCTTCTACATTTCCCTATGAAAAATGCTGGGCAGACTAATCAGGTTGCTAGGTACACAAAAATTCTCTATAGTACAAGTTGCAAAACAATGAATTTCAAATGTCCTATGTGTAACAGGATGTGTGAAAATGTCTCCTTTGTAATATACTTAGAGGTTACACAATTGTAAGAAGGAGAAGAGCCCTTCTTGTGATTATGCACGGGCTTCTTGGTGTTATTAACTTATTTATAGTAAAGTTTCTGCTTTAAATGTTTACTTCTTCTATAAGCAAAATGTGGATTTTCTCCCACTATTCTACCCAATTCAGGATGTGCACTTAAAATAGTCCAATTGTTGTGAATAATGTTCAAAACACTATGAATTCTAACATCAAAGCATGTAAAATATCTAATAAAATTATTTCCTGTTTTGCCCTCACTCATTTGTTCTCAAATATCCATTGTGCATAAAGTATGGTCTAGCCAATTTACCCCTCTTGCTGTCTACATATTTCCTTGACTGATTTATTTATTTATTTATTTGCCATTTGTTTACTGGGAAAGTCCATTGGGCCAAAAAATGAGCCCATTTTCAATGGAGGCCCGGGGAGAAAAGCTCCAAGTACAGTGTTAATAGCAAATTACAGTACATCAAGTTTTTTTTTAAATCACAATACAACAATCTTCAAAATGACACATAGTTCATTTATCACAGTCAGAGACAGTAGAACATTATATATTTAATTATCAGTGGGAGTCATAGTAGTTAGGCAAGTAACAACATGTATAAGAGACAGTGCACATTTAAGTTTCAAGATATGTAGTGAGAGGGAGACATAAAGGGAAATATATCAAGTAATGTAGTGGAGATAAAAGAAGAGATAAGAAGGGTCAGTGTTGACAGGAAGGTCAAGTAGGGAGGGAACAGGAGCATTCCCAGTGGGAAGAGAGATATGAATGAAGTAGTTTTCTAAAGGATGCAGGATTGTTAGTGGTTCGAATTTGGGGAGTAAGGGAATTCCATAATCCTGCAAGAGAGAAAGATAGTAAAAGTATACCTGGAGTCCGTATTGGCTTATACACTTCCAGAAGATTTTGGTTGTTGGACCTGAGAAGTCTGTTAGGCTGCTGGAGTTTGAGGACGGAGGAGAGTGAGGGACAGTTTAAAGGTTTGAATATGAGTTTATGAGCAAGGGAGAGTTGAATAAAGGAGAGATAATTGGGTAGTTCCAACCAATTCAGGGAGTGAAGGGCCTTGCAGTGGTGTGAGGAGGATTTGGATCCAGTTGTGAATTTAGAAATTTTATTGTAGCAGGAAGCAAGTTTAGACTTCAGAGAGATTTGAAGGTTTGTAAGAAGAGGGGTACCATACAGGGAATAAGGTATGTGGTTGAGAGGGTACGCTTGGTTGAAGGTGAGAGATAACATCCATGTCAGTATAACATGCCCAGTTTCTGATGTTTTTTCTGATATTTGTCTGTAGATGGACATCTAACTTTAGTTGTTTGTCAATAATGACTCCTAGAATTTTGAATGGGGAACTATATCTACTGGGGTTGAATTTTGACTAGTTATGTCTATTTCGACAGATTTAGAAAGAGTAAATATCATAAGTTTGGATTTTGAGGGGTTGAGGGCAAGATGATTGTTTCTCATCCACTCCTCTGTGCAAGAGAAGGCATCTTGAGTAAGTTTCAAGAGTGTGGGTAAGGATGTGGTTGAACAGATTATAGTGGAGTCATCAGCGTATTGGATGAGCTTGGTGTTTGGAATACAGTAATGAAAGTCATTAATGAAGATGTTGAATAGTAGGGGACCAAGTATGGAATCTTGTGGAACCCCTGTGAGAGTGTGGAGGAAGGAAGAAGTAGAGTTTTTCCATTTGACAGCTTGCTACCTATTGTATAGGTACCTAGAAAAACAGTTGGTGGAGGTGGAAGAAAGATTAAGATGGGATAATTTAGACAAGAGAAGGTTATGAGACACTGTATCAAATGCTTTTGATAAGTCTAACAGTAAGGTGGATACAAAGTTGCCAGAATCACAGGCATGGTTAACAGTTTCTAGAAAAGAGAGGAGGCCTGTGGGATCTAAAAGGGTATCGTCATATTGTCTTGTTTTAAATTCTTGTTGCATCTCCTGCATCTGATGATTATATACCTGATTATTAGTATTCAGTCTACTTAATCTAAAGTACTACTGGCTTCTAACAATCCCTTTGAATATATGCTGTAGGTGCATACATTTCCTATGTAAGATCCTATTTGCTTGAACATCTTTTTTATGCATACTTGTTTGTATAATATCTCCTTCATTACTAAAACTAATATCTAAGAAACTTATCTTTTCTTTATAATAATTCATCTTAAATTTTAGAAAATCAGTGGTGGCATCAAGACATGCAACTAAATTTAAAAAACCCTGTTCACTTCCTCACCAAATCAAAAACAGATCATCTACAAATCTTTTGTAGAAGGTGACAGATTCAGCATATTCATCACTAGCATTATAAACATTGGTAACTTCCCAGCAATTCAAGGATAAATTAGCATACATATTTGTGATGGATGTACAGTACCTATTCTCTACTCCAGATAATTGATGGTGCAATTGATGTTCAAACAAAAATACGTTGCTAATTAATACAATATCTAGTAAACAGCAGATAGTTTCTATTGTTCTTCCTGAGAGAGGACATGAAAACTCCAAACAGGCATTGACTGGAGGTCAGGATTGAACCTTCTACCTTGCGCATGGGAGACAAAGATGTTAATCATTATACCAACTGAATATGAAGTGTTTAAAAAGTAGAACTTAACTACAGTAGTTGTGGAGTCTCCTTGCTTCTAGAACTTTAATATGAACTTGAAAGGACTATAATAGTTAATCAGAAAACTGAATCAGAGTAATAAATTGAAGATATGAAAATGAATAAGGTCCAGGTAACCTACCTGCAAATATACACTTTTTTTCCCCCAGAGGAGTTTCTGAACACTTTACAAAACCGTTTCCTTCACTCTAATCTTTGGAATATCCTACCATCAGATTAACAGATTTTTACTGGCCAGAGAGGCTAAAAATGTTTATGTCTTGGATACATAGGATGTCCAAACCAAACATGGATGTATCCCCCCTTGGCAAATACAACACCAGATTAGAATTCTTTGGATTGTTTTAGCTGCCGCATCATTACATAGGATGGTTATAATTTTTAAGTACTGTGTCTGGGTAGGTGCTTGACAGAATGTTTGCATGTTAAGTAACTTTGGATTTCTTAAAGAGGTAATCAAGGCTATGAAATCTGCCTACAAAGATAGTCTTCAATACCTATATTAAAATCAGGTCAGGCATCTCTATGCTTATAACATTTAAGAGCATACCAATCAAGAATGTCCGCTATCCCCAAATAACTACTTATCTGGCGATTAAGCAACTTGTGACAGGACTGAGGAGCTGAAAGAGAACCTAGATGGTGCCCAACGGGCCTACTAAGTAGATGTGTAATCCCATCTGCAGATAACCTTTGTCCTATCCCTGTTGATCTCAGCAATAAGTAAACATGATCATTCAGATCTTCTTCAGATATTCTGATGCTTTGAATTATAAAATTAATTTAAGTAAGTTCTGTGCCTTACATCTTGGATTTTTTCCCCGTGATGGGGGATTCTGGTTCTACAGAACATAATTTTTTTCTGTCTAGGAAAGATTGGTGACACACATACAGAGTGTTAGCAGAAATACAACGTACTAATATACACCACTGTAGAGTCTGATGACGAAAGGGATTAGTAGGACCCATAAATTTAAGAGTGAGATTGAGTTATCTCTATAATCATTTCATTCTGATGTGCACTGATCTTAATGTTAATATTGGGGGGATGCAAGGAGGGATTGCTTCACTCTATAAATGCTAATAATACAGTTTTAATCTTTATTAGAATAATTGCATTTTTTATCTCACTTAGTTCTGATCACTACTTAAGAGCATTTTTGTTTTGGAGCTAACCACGCTGAATGAGATGAGGGAAATGCATGCGTGGGATCTCAGTTCTTTAATAAAATAATATGAAAATGACCCTTCCTTGATTATGTTATCCCCAATCAAGAAAATGAGTCAATTAAATCTATCCCTTACTGAAAGTACTTTGCTTATTCTGAGAACACCTGTGACTTCCCTAGGTTCTACTGGTGCTGTATTTGACATTATCCTGGTGTAGAAAAATGGGTGTGCATAAATAGAAGAGAGTATCCTGCTTCTTGATATAATAAATAAGTAAGCACTAGACTCAGCGGTAGCATTGTTGCCTCACAGCAAGAGGTTCTCCCGTTCGATTCTCGGCTGGAGTGCAGGGAGTGCCTTCTGTATGGAGTCTGCATGTCCTCCACGCGGTTGGGTGGGCGTTTGAAAGACATGCGTAAATGGGCATGCCTTCGCTGAAGGTTGAATGTCGAGCTGGCACCTCAGCATTTGTGAAAATTTACTGCCAATCATTAGCAGACCGGAGTTCCACTGTGGCGATCCCTAACCGGGAAAAGCCGAAAGACAACAACAACAACAACTAGGCTAACTGCCCTGAATGACCATTTTAAATCTAGCCAATAACTCAAGGTGAGAATCCAACCCTGTATCTCATGCCTATGAGGCAAAGACTTTAACCATTATACCAAACTTCCCACATATTGTTGGATATATTGCTTAGCATTAGACAACAGTTTTTTTTAAAGCTTTTTTTTAAACTTTGCTGGCCATGACCATAGTTGCTATGATTTGAATTTTCTTTGACTGAAAAAGCAACATTGAATCATTATTCTTATTATTTATTTCACTCTTGATAGCATGTTGTTAGATTTATTACCATTGCAGTGTGTATATATACATATATATATATATATATATATATATATATATATATATATATATATATATATATATATGGGTCTACCTGACAACGCCGAAAGCTGACAACGCCGACGATGAGAACACCGACACCAGAAGATGGAAAACTGAGATGACCGACGGATGAAAACCTCGACGTTGAGAACACCGACATGTGAAAAGGCTGTGTAAGTATGCGGTAGTGACGAACGTTAGGGTTAGGGTGCGAGTAAGGTAAGTGTGCGATATTGACGGACTCTAGGGATAGGGGTGGGTTAAGTGAGTTAGGGTTAGGGCGCGGGTTAGGTGAATGTGCGATAGTGACAGTCTTTAGGGTTAGGGGCGGGTTTAGTGAGTTAGGGTTAGGGCGCGGGTTAGGTGAGTGTGCGATAGTGACAGTCTTTAGGGATGGGGCGGGTTAAGTGAGTTAGGGTTAGGGCGCGGGTTAGGTGAGTGTGCGATAGTGACGGACCTTAGGGTTAGGGTTTGGGTTAAGGTTATAGATAGTTGTGTATGTAAGGTTTAGTGTGGGTTCGTAAGGATTTTGGTGTGCTTGTGTTGTGTGTGTGCTTTTTGGACAGGGGATTTGTTTTGTTTGTTGATTGTCGGGATTGTGGTGTGTCGGGCATGTGAGGTTTCGTGTTTGTGAACTTTCGGTTATGTGGTGTCGGTGATTTCATTGTCGGTGTTGTAGCACGTCGGTGTTGTCAGGTCAGATCCATATATATATATATATATATATATATATATATATATATATATATATATATATATTCACTTCATAACACTGAAAGCTCAAAACACTGAAACTCAAAACACTGAAACCAAAACACTGAAACTTCAAAATCTTGAAAACTCAAAACACTGAAAACACATATCATACATATACTGAGTTTAAACAACATAAATCATAGCACTTTCCACCAAGTGCAAGCCCCCCTGCACCCCCCCCCCATGTGGGCTGCACCCACCATACCCACTGCTACTTATATATATCAACTCTAGCACTTCACTACACTAAGTACAATCTTGGAGTTGATATATTTAAGGTGTCAGAATAGAATAGAATAGAATAGAATATAAGGTGTTAAAAAAACTCCAGATAAAACTTAAAGCAAAACAGCACTATAAGCAGAAATAAAAGAGAATAAAGTAAGTCTTAAGAAATAAGCTAAAAAAGATGACAAAATACATAAACAGATACAAGAGTAAGCTTAGATGTGAATTTAAAAAATATACATCACACAAGCAGAACACTACATAAATACAACTGCATATTAAAATAATAATAAAACAAAAAAAAAATCACCTAAAATTACCAAAGAAAACAAATTAAATAAAGAAAATGTGCACATTTGCACGATGTAAATAAAATGGTGAAGGGAACATTATTGTTGACATACAAGTTTACAGTTGTGTTACCCTTGTGAACATTTTAAGGCTGTGTAGTCTGAAAAACTACATACTTTTTTATGAAACACTATACTACTGATATTTAAGCCATATCATCTGCACTAATTCGCTAGCTTTCAGTTAACAAGGTATCATATTCTTGTTTGATGCCAGTAAGCAACTGACAGTAAATTTTAATGTGAGAAAAAAATCTTAATTTGAACAAGCAAATTAGTTTTCTGCTTTACTTACTCATTTCTCTCATTTAAAGCAGAATGGAAGCAACACACAGCCAAAGATAATCAAAATAAATAAATAAGCCAATAAAATTACATAAAGAAAGCCTAAAAATGTTCCTTTTTCTTATTTTTTTCAAACATAACCAGAGAGGACACAAATAAAAAAAGGAAAACATATGTTAAACATATATCAATAAAGTGCTGCTACATATGACTATTTTTATTTATTAATGCAATATTTAGAATTTATCTTTCATCATTTACACACTAATTATAGTTACAGAAATAGTATAATCATTGGTATAATAAAACATTGGCACATTATATAAAGGAACTTTTTTATCAAAAAAGCAAACTATACAAGAAGACGTGTGTGCAGTCATAACATACAAAAACACAACTTTTGCAAACACAAACTCAGAAACCATTTTCTAGTAGCAGTGAGTGTTGTGGTATGTGTTATTGGAAAACTTCAGATTTTTAAAATTGGGAGGACCTCCACCTGCAATTTTAGACCTCACAACAGCCCTGGTTGGTCTGCTATTTCTCTATAATGCCTATGCTGTCAGGCATTATTGTTTAATTCTACCCAGGCACTCTACCCTGATGGGTATCTTTCTTATGTCCAAGTTAAGCTAAATAAATCTACTTACTACATGATCTTTAACTTAAATATCACATTCCATGCCTACTGTTTGACCACAATAATTATTTGAATGCCTTAGATAAAATGTTTGTCCTTTCAGTGATGTTCTTCTGTGTGACTTTATCTACCCAACTATCAACTAACTAATGTTTACTACAATAGCAAATACACCCACGTCTTTATAGACTATTTATTACTTTCCCAGCTCTGAGAGACCCTTCCCAAGTGCTCCACTACCTGTACCATATCACCCTCCTCACTCTTTCAAGGTGGGAACCAAATATTGTTGGGCTAGGCAATAGTTCTTTGGCCCATTCATTCTGGCCAAAGAAGCCCTACTAACCCATCCATTCCCTCTTATGTGAGAGGCAGGTAGTAGGGATCAGATCAACTAGCTTGTCCCTTAAAGTGTACTACTTCCAGTTTGTCTGGCACTAACCATGGCTTACTGGTGGGGGAAGTAGGTATGTGTATTCCCACACATACCTCCTATTCCCAGACTTAGCAGGGAAGCCCTTGCTTGACATAACATGAGGCAATATAGCAAGTGAAGGTGTAAGATATACTGTCACCAATGCAGTGGATGTGGCAGTCTCCCTTCGGATGACTGAACTGTATAACCATAAGCTCACTTCTGAAACATTTTCTCTGTGTAAGTGACTTACTTTGGTGTAAGACCTATCTATAAAGAAGCTTACACTGAGGGCTAGATTCCAAAAGGCTTGCTGTTGGAATAAGTCACTTGCTCCAGTGTATACACCAGAGTATGTGACTTACTCCAAGAGCAAGTCTTTTTGAAATCTGGTTCTCGTGTAAGCCTGCATTATAGACCGGCCATACACAAAAGTAAGTCATTTACACTGAGAATAAGTCTTTCAGAATAAAGGCAGAATTACAATGGAGTACTTCACTTACACTAAAAGCAGGTCTTTTGGAATCTGGCCCCATACATAAGCCATTTCAGTGCATCTGTTCTATGTAGTATACTTTTCCTTTCTGGCATATTTCTATGATGTCATAGATAATCAGTGGCAAAGTTGGTGTGCAGCACTGACTGCAGTCATGTTTGTGATGACAGGATCAAGAATAGTGGGGTGTCTACCGGGAAAATTGACACACATACATAAATATGAATATTTAATCTACTTCATAACATTTTAATAAATATCTTGCATTCAAAAACTGACAAAGAACACAGTCCTCTATATGTAATATTTAATTAATTTCCCCTTCTTTCATCTCCCAAACCTATTAACCTCGTCCCTTCACAAATTTGTCCCTTCATATGACAATGTTTATCAAGATATAAAAAATATCTGTAAGCCTGGAACTACACATATATTTCCTACCATCTTACTAGGTTTGCTGTATCATGATGCATTCTGCATTGTGGTTTCCTTATGAATCACAGTTTCACTGTATGGAAATTACACTTAATAAAATAAAGCTATTCTCAGCATAAGATATCCATGATCTGTAGCTTATACGTTAGCAGCAGATGTCTAATGTTTTGACATAAAAAATAGAATAAAGGCAGGATGGCAAGAGAGAGAAGAGTGAAGTATCTTGGTAAAAATGAAACAATTACTTTGTGGACATTATGAAATGATGTGTGTTCTTTCAGTGGTACAATAAGTTACTTTCATACTACCGTGTCCGTGGTGTTTGCTGTAATGTGAATTTTAGAAAAAGTTCCAAGTAAATCTAATTTGCATGCTGTCACATTATTCTCTAACCATAATCCAGAGAAAATGTCTAATTAACTTTATAAGCAGCTATAGTGTTTGAACAGTTAGAATGAAAGTTTAGGGTAGCCACCTTCATATATAATTTCCTATACTTTCATACTGATACAGAATGTTTCCAACTATAATTTGTCACATTCCGTCATGCATTTATAAAAGTTAACATACCATTCTTAGGATACTTTGGCAGTCTCATTGCCTTTTAGATTATTAGTGTTTTTCTATAAAATATACTATACAGTTGATGCCTTTCCAAGATATGGGAATCAAGTATATTTTACACTGTTTATCAATAACCTATAATTATGTATTTGACATGAACTTCCATGGTCTGTGTCTCTATTTTTCTTCAGCATTATTAAAACAAAGTTAACATCATTGCAAAAAGCATAAGCAGACAAAGCAAATTTCCAAAATGTTCACACTTATTAAAAACTTTAAAAAACACGTACTTGAACTAAACTAACATCTATAGTTCCATATATCTGTTTTCCGTAAGTAATACATTCTTGCACGATACTTTATGAAACCTTATATTTTGTAGGAGAAAGATATTTCATTTCCTGTAAAATCATTTTGAAATATTTAAAATGTTATAAATGTTCTACTGACCTTCTCAGAAGGTAACACTAACTTGTATATTGAGTATTTCTAACTTGTCTTCTCTTGTATGGATAATAGAAAGTATAAGAAAAGTTCAAATCTACAGTAAAACTTAAGCTAAAAAATATCTGGACAAATGACTCCAAAAAGCTTAATGACTGTTCAAATGCAAAAATATGGAGGGGCAACTTTCTGCAGTTTCTATACCATATAACTTTTCTTTAGATGAAACATTAAACTTAACTAGCTCCTGCAGTTTGTGGCATGTCAGCTGGGTATAAGAAATGTGATGATACTTGCCAAAATAGTAGCACTTCTGTATTTTATTAAAAATATGAAGGAAAACCTACCACGTGTACACAATTAATAAAATATTACAATATAAAGTAAACACAAATGAAATTAAAAATGAAAATATTCAATTTGCAGTTTTAAATATTTCCTGAATTATACTATTGCATTTGTACACATGCTTTCATTAATATTCAAAGTTTTATTCATCTTCCACACTCACAAACCACCCAATAGCTTGAGCAGAGCCAGATAAAAAGGTAGTTTGGGCACCAAAAGCTTAAGAGCTTTCTTTTGCCCAAAGAAGGGATGCTATAGCCCTAAAAGAAAAAATGCTAGGGAAGGAAAAATCAAACAAAAATCACTGAAACTATGTACACAAAGGTATAAACATAGATACTCTGGCAGTACCTCTAAAAAGACCAAGGGAGGGTAGTACTGTAACAGTGATCGGTTAGAATATGCTATGGTAAGTTTACTTACACAATTGTACTATGTCCCACATTATGATCAGTGTTGCAGACGTCTAACCTTAACAAACAGATTACCATAGCTTAGGAATAACTAGGGAGAAGGAAAGAATTTCTTGAGAATGTTCCTAACAAAGCCTGATTTGGACCTAGGAGATGAATCAGTTCATAATGCTTTGTGAAAGTATGTACAATGGACCAAGTTGCTGCTTCTACAATGAATCTATTGCCCACCTCTTTCCAGAAAGGCATAGAAAAAAGCATTGCCCCTGTCTGGAAGTGTCTTGTTATGGTGAGCATAGCAGAAAAAAATAGGAGAAGAAAACCACCTGGAAATTGTCTCCTTTGATACTGGTTATCCTATTTTCCTGCCTCCATAGGAGATAAAGAGCTGATTGCTTTTATGGAGGATTTTATTCTGCCCAAGTACTATCTGTGCTGCCTATGGACATCCAGACTATGTAATATTCACTCTTCCTTGTTTTTAAGTTCTGGAAAGAATGTAGAAAGATTAGTAGTCTAACTGACAGTAAACTGTGAAACCATTTTAAGCAGAAATGTGGAATTAATTCTCAAAGGAACTCTGTCTTTATGGAAAACAAGGTAGGGTTGAATCACCATAAGAGCTTGTATCTCAGATAATTCTTCTTGCAGAAGTCAGATCAATCAGTAACACAGTTTCCTGGATAAGAACCTCATGTCAGCCTGATGAGCTGTTTCAAATGGAAGAAGCATTAGTTTTTTTCAAACACAAAAATAAGATCCCAAGGGGGATCTGCCCGTTTCCTAAGTGGATGGATATGTAAAACCCATTTCAAAAATTGTTTATCTTGAGTATAAGAAAAAAAGGGGGATACAAGGCTAGATAAGTAGAAATGAACAAAAGATAATTATTGACAGAAGAGTAAGAGAGGTAGAGGATAGTGACTCACACAAATAATCTAGAACCACAGGTACACTGGGCCATGAAGGGATCCAGCTCTTAGAGTGGCACCAACTAGAAAATCTATTCTACTTGCACAAATTTGATTTTCTAGTGGCATTTTATAACTCCAATATCTGCTGTATATCCTCAGAAAAAAGGTGTCTAAAAGGTTTAAAAACATTATCATCCTGGCTGTCAACGGCAATGAATTCAGACTGGAATGCAAGAAATAACGATTGTCTTGTGTGAGTACATCAGTCTGTGAGGAAACATTTGGTTACTGTTCTTTGCCAATTTCAAAAGAAGGGCAAACCACAGTTGTTTGAAACCAAAGGAGTCACCACTACTATATTTGGAGAGTGTCTCAGAATCTTTAAAGAACCCTGTATATTAATGGAAAGGCTTACAGAAACATTCCTATATAGGGGAATGAAGGCTTGTTTGCAAGGAATCCTGGACTAAAATTTTTTGACTGTTTGGAAAGGAGGCAAACAGATCTAGTTGAGGTGTTCACCACAACTGGATCTCTTACTAAAAAAACTGCAAGTATATTTTCTATTTGTGATGGTTCCTTGTCCTGCTCTGCTTGTCTGCAGCAATGTTTTTCTCTCTTAGAATGTATGCGACCTGTGGTTTTACCTCCTAGACAGTTATAGCAAAGGGAGTACTATCTTGTACCCCATGTTTAGGTAGCACGTCACTGTGATACCGTCAGTGATAACTTGCTGAAGACTACAGATTATTTAAGGCCCTTAAGGCACTGATTACTTCCATCCTTCTTTTGACATTCATGCGTTTTTGTCTGTCCTGGGAGTACCACAGACCTTGTATTACCATTACTTCTTTTAAAACTACCCCCCAAGCAAAGTCATCTGCTGTAACAGACTGAGAGGGTAGTTGAAGGGAAAAGGGCAGCTCTGGGTTTAGAGATAACTATTCCATCCACCACAGTAACTCCCTTCTGATAAACCCCAGAACTGGAATGCAAAAAGTAAAAGCGAGTTAATACTAATTATACAACCCCCCCCCCCATTAATATTCCAAAACGCGCACGCTGGGAAGCACGGAGGCATTATACAATGCCATTATTTAAGAAAAGTAAGTTTTTTTTTCTTAAATAATGTCACTGTATAATAGCAATAACCCACTTCTGGGTATGGGTAATGCTGGATTTACCCACGGTTGTCTTTGTTTGGCCACTCTGGCTTCGCCTTCATGACCAAACCACAACAACCGTGTGTAAATCCAGCATTACCCACACTCAGGCGTGGATTATTGCTTAAGTCCTTTCTGGTCTGAGGTACCAATGAATTGTTCGCACACTGTAATTCATGTTGTTGAACTCTTCTCTTATTTTTGTAAGAAAGTCCTTCTATATTGCACAAGTTATAAAGAAAGGGATCTAGGGATGTCACTGCCCCCTTTACTCAGTCTGCATTAGGCCAATTATTGAATATAATGCTCCCTTTTACATGTATCTGCCCAGACACATGCAGCAACTAGAATGCCCATGCATGCCTTACTAATAGAATACAAGGCCAAAGCAACATATCCTACCTGGACTGACTCAAAGCCTTGTCACTATCCCTATAGCCTACAGATTGCTAAGAGGTAATCTGCTTCTGGCAAGTAATGCATCCTCTGAGCCATTTCTTATGGATTTATTGCACACAAGTCAAATGGCATCAGAAATATTTAGAAATATATAGTCTAGGGATCTAGACATCAACAGAACAGTTTGGAGTGACAGGTATATTTCAGAGCAGATACAGCTGCGTTGGAGCAGACTCCCCATCCACATAAACTAAAGTTCATCCCTGCCCATTTTCAAGTGCAACTTAGATCTATGGATGGGAAACAGAAACTGTACTCCAGAACTGCCACCTGTACTACTAATGGACTGATGTAGCTCCTAAATGCTTTATCCCATGCATGGGTCCCCTCAAATTATCTATGGTATGATCCCAGTTATTCTGTTTAGAGGTAGTATATAATTATCAAGCATGGGATGGGTAAGACCAATCTATAACAAAATGGGATAGCTTATTTCAAGCACAAATGGGAAACTGACATGGCTTGCACGGGCAACTAACCTAGTACTTACCTATGAACCTATGTGAAGTCTGGCTAAGGGAATCACCATAATCATAGATGCCATGAAACCCAGAAACCTAAGAATAACATAAATTTTGGGAGCAGGAAGCTGATTGTCAGACATTCTTCCAACATCGTCAAAGGCAGTCAACATAGAGGAGCAGCTGCAGACCATGGAAGACCCAGTTGTAACAAACGTTAATACCTTTGCTGTGAGACAGGGATTTCATTCTGTTTCCCCCTAAAACAGGTATTTCAAGTTACTTATAGTCTCAGAAAAAGAGAATTTTTCTTGAGGCAAATCTAGAGAAATACTTTCTTCAGAATCAGAATCTTCAGCATCAGGAGAATTAACTGATGAGTCACACTCCCCACTTCCCTCCCTACTCACCTGACTGGGAATAATTGTCAGATTGTGAGAGAAATCTTTTTTTTTTCCTTTTAAAATGCAATGAGTGAACAGGATTTAACACATTACAAAACTGAGAGCTATCCCTTAGAAAATCCTCCCTGTCCACAGTTAAGGATACAGGAGTAGAAACTCTTTCTTCTTGGGAGATCCCCAGAAGATGACTAACTCATGACAGGAACTAGCCCAGGAATCAGGCACTGTAGCACAGCTAAGCAGTATACCTTAGACTGCTCCTTTCCCTGAGACCAACAAGAGTGGATCTCCCTTGTCCAATGAGGGCAGCCCGACTGCTGCATAGGATGTTTCAATCTCCTGCTCCTTAGTGACTTCCTGAAGAACTATACCAGAAGGACTGGGAAGAAAGAATGTGTGATCCAAGGAACCAGGCTTGGCCACATCAGAGTAGTACATCAGTGTGGATGCAGTGATGGAGCTGGTTGGACACCTAAAGACTCCCTATCAGCTTTTGTTTTCTTCTTTCAGTGGATGGGGCAAGCAAGATCAATGAAGATAGACAATTGCTCCATGTTCAAGCCAGGAAGGAGACCCCACAAGCATTAGCAGATCCTGAGAAAATCGATAAACCTTCTGACAAGAGAAAGAAGGTTCTAAGATAAAATTTTCGTGTGACAGTCCCCAAAAGCATAATATACTGCCACCCCCACACTCTACAAAAAATCTAGAACATGTAAAATGAAAAGTTGAGTAGATTTTTAAACATTTTTTTTTCGCACAAGCATTACATACATAAACATTTCTTTGGTAATATCACAGTTCAATAAAAAAAGTATTTCCCAACAAAAGATTTTTTTTCACAGAAAAATGAGGTTGTAGAAGGTTTTCTGGGTAAGGGTACTTATCTACCTAGTCTTTAAAGGATTGCTAACTTACCATCAGTCCATGATGATCACAGTGGCAAAGCACCTCATCAACAAATAAACTCAGACGTTTAGTAACCCAAACTGTCTTTTTATATGGCTCTGATCAGCCACCAGCAGCTAGGATGTAAGGAAGCTGCCCCCAAACTTTCAAAGCTAGCTGGAGGTCATACCCCAGGCAAATTGCTTAGGCTAGTGCAATAGTGTTCTAAATGTTGAACATTACTAGTTTTTCACCGTTTGCTATCATAATATTGAAACCCACAATCTTGAAAATCAAAATCCCAAGATCATAATGTCGAAAGACCAAAATGCTGATGACCACAATGTCTAAAAATATCAAATAATGAATTCCCCTATAAATGTGAACCCTAAAATGAGTTCTAAAATGGGTCCTGCAGTTTGTGGACCAAAGAATGATTGTTAACATGGGTCTTGAAGGGAGCAAGTCCAGGAACTGGATATTATGGCTTTCAGTATTTTCATCTTCTCATATGTTCTTGAGATTATGATTTTCAAGACTGAGCTTCAATATTAAGATGGTAAACCATTTCAGAGTTAATCTCCAGCATATACAGGGATAATTTATATCATCCTCTAAATACAACTGACACCTTACCTCTGTCATTTCCCCTTTAATAATGTAATCATAGTTCTCTGTTTTCTGAATGATATTCTTCTGACATACAAGATAAAGCTAATGTATCACCTCTAAAAGTTGAGCATTGTATTCCAGCAGATACAACTAGATATCATGACATCTGTAGTACTGTGGTGCTGAAATTTGCAATTTGCTGTATAATCTTGCAAACTGTAACCAGTTGTATAAGTATTATGTTTTGTGTTGCAAGTCATGGCTTTAAAGGGGCAGAGGACCAGCCACCTCCTTGGTCAACAAACAGTCAAAAATAAATACTGGTTTACTGTAAATATATAAAGACATATTTGTTGTATGCCATTTTCAATATTTTCAGAACCATCAATTAACCAAAGGCCCAAAAAATTTATAAACTTTTTTTAACAAACTAATTAACCTCTGTCTAAGCTCAAAACAATTAAAATGTATCACAATTACCTAGTGCTTATATTATTACATACTTTGATTGTATCACACGAAACAAAATTATCATTTTTATAGGTTCATAGATTTAAACTAGACTAATGACCACCGTGGTCTTTATAAGCATAGCTGTACCTTGGACACCTATATAGTGGGGTTGGTTCGTTAGGAGGTAGCTAAGGGTTATGTGGGAAGGGCTATGTTGGTTGGGGATTTATTTATTTACTGTCAACCTCTGTCCATCACAGACATGGGGGCCAGACTGAAGATAAATTTGAAATTCCCTATCCAATGATCAAGTGCTTGTTTGAATGGGGTCAGGGATGAACTCTGCTTCACATTGATGGAGAGTTATTCATAGTGCGGGGATCCTTTGAGGCACATAGTGGTCTCTGCAGTCTGTCCTGTTTATGTCATGGGTAAAGTTCAGATCTTTGGATCTAGTGTTTCTGGTGCTTTTTGTTTTGTAGATGTTCAAGAGATCCAGCAGATCTGGATCTGAAGATGCCTTATATGGCAGGCATAGATCACCTCTCAGTAACCTGTAGGAGAGTGAGTACAGAGATAGGGTATACATTCTCTGGATTCTCCCACTTGGGAATCTTTAAGGGTATTCTAACTGTTGCAAATGATTGGTTAGGTACATGCCAAACGGGGCATTGTACTCAGTGATGGGTGTGATACAATAACTTCCTTGGACCTGGATGCCATACCATTGCTTATGAGTTAGGTGACTTAGAATTTTTTTCTTACCATCTTGGCTACATATTAGTCCAAGGCCAGATTACTGTCTGTATATCTTCCAAGATCCATAACAATGGAATTAACTCTTAAGTGTGTTTTATTGATGGAGTAATTAACTTGAGTGGATGATTTCCCAAAGGTGCTATAATGCATTTCTTCACATTGACATTTAATCCATGGCTTTGGCACCAGACATTTGTTTGTGTTAGATCCTTTTGTAGGATGCTGGTGTCATGGGAGGTGATGTATGATAGTTCCCAGTTTACAGTCATATGTGCATTTGATGAGCCAAAGTCAGAGTTAGATACCAAACAAGAGAGGACTCAACATGGAGCCCTGGGGTACTCTGTTGGTGACTGGCCTCCTGGTGAAGGTGGTATCTCTCAATCCAATAAGTTATGTAAGGATTTATGCCTAGTTTTGAGAGTTTGTCAACAATACCTGAGTAGAGTGTTGAATCAAACAACTTGGCCATGTCAATGTAGGCAGAATGTGCCATTTTTCCCCTCATTGGTAGCCTTTGTGACCATCATGAAGTCTACCAGGTTGAGTAGGCAAGACTTTCCCTTAACAAAACCAAGATGGGATGGGTCCAGTTTCTGTAGGTTGACTATGTCCTTGTTGATCATTTCCATGACAATTCATTCCAAGGCTTTGCATAGTAGACTTGTCAAACTGATGGTCTGTAGTTCCTAGGATCAGTTGATAGTCCATCCTTATGAAGATGGATGACCCTTGCATCCTTCCATTCACTGACACACAACCTTTTTTTAGGCTGCAGTTGAAGAGTGCCTCAAATGGGCCCAACAAGTCATGTTTTAGGCTGTTTAAAAGGCAACCAGGCATACTGTCTGGGCCCACTGAAACAGTGTTTTTGGCCTTATCAAGTGCTGCCAGGACCCGCTTCTATCAATAGTTGGGGGGATATGCTAGAAGAGATTTCAAAGGGGGTAGTAGGGGAAGAAGTTAGAGCTAAACGTATCAGCCAGTAGATTTGCTATGACACCCTGGTCAATGAAAGTTGTGCCATTTATGACCAGTTCTACACAAAGCTGAGTGTTACCTTTAAGGTTCCTGACATAGCTGAAGAAGGTCTTGTGATTGCCCTTAGTCGGAGAGGCTATTCTGAATTGGACTTGTTGGACTTCATCAGACAAGGATATCAACATTTCCATTATTAACATTATTTTCCTCACATTCTTACCTTTTTCAGTTCCATAAATTCCCAGGAGACACACACATCACATGAATATTTAATTTATTTTATAACAATTTCATAAATATATTTCATTTGAAAACTGCAAATGAAAATGGTCCCCATATGTAATATATGGCTTGCCTCCCATTTTTTCCAAAAACTGATTTAAATAAATATTTTACAACCAAACATCCCTACATCCATCAACCAAAGGAAAACACATAGTAATTGGTTTTAGAGCTTATCTAGTCTTGGATGTTCAACAAAAATCAGTATGGTGTTAAGAGAATTTATGGACACTCAATTTAATTTCTCCAAATATTTTGGGTTTCTAATACCATGATGGGTATCAAAGTATGATTAAAGTTCATGAAATAAGTATTGTTTCAGTTTTTAATGTCAGCTAAAAGTACTCTTTGCAGCACTTGCAATACTCCCAGAGTTGATTCCTTCTGCAATTTATATATGGAGGTACATGTATCAGTAGCATATCTAAATATGACTGTAATTTTTGTTTTTGAGACACACTGCTCCTACTACGATTGGAACTGTCTGGGCATCTTTCTTCCACACTGCCATCATTTATGCCTGCAAATCCTGGTATTTTATGACTTTGTGTCTCTCTATACATAAGACAATGTAATCAGTGGGTGTAGCAATTTCAGTGATCAATGTTACTTTTGTCTTCTTTTCATTGGACTACTATAAAGGTGTTTTTCGCACATCTATCTTTTGACCTGTTGATAGTGGGTGATCCCTTGTGATATAAGCTTCCTCATTCTCTATAATGTTCTGTGGCTCATGTTCCCAATGCTTCTCAGCTATGTCAATATTATAATGTTTGCACTATCCCCAGTACAACAATTTTCCCATATCATGATGCCTTTCAGTACACAGGCCCTCTGCCATTAGTGTATCATACTCCACAGCAAGATGTGCAACTGGTTCCAGTTCTGCTTTACAGAGCCTGTATTTGTCTGTTTCCTCCTTCAATGGACTTTGTAAACCTACTTGTACATAGTCTACTGTCCTGGGCTGCCAATATTAACCTCTCATCTTTTGGTTTAAATTCACCTCTCCTTAACCATTCCTGCTTAATATGCTGATTGACATGAAAATGTTACAGGAGTTTTCTGTACTTGTAACTATATTTATGTCTTTTCCAGATTTCTTATCTTCTCATCTGATTCGTCTCCTTATATTCTTTCTTTTGTTTTTTGGCACATTCTGTTGCTGCCTGATTTTTGTCTACTTGCAGTTTAATTTTCATTCCCGCTTAACAATGATTTGCTTCTGCTAAACCAAGCAGGGAAGTCACCTTAAACTTGTTCTGCTCATGTTTTAAAACTTTCACTATGTTTGGATCAGGTGAAGTTAACAGATATCTATGCAGTCTTACGATTGCAGATCTATACATTTAATGAATTTTGAGGAGGCCCAAATCTCCTTCAGAAAGAGGAATATATAATCTTAGTATACATTGATTTTTATACATCATTTGAAAAGCATGAAGCATTTTTCTTGTTTTCCTGTCCAACTGGTCCAGTAGCTTTTGGGGTCAGTCAGTCACCCCAAATCTATAACTTAAAACAGAAAGAGCAAATTGGTTTATAGCTCAGACATTGTTTCCCAGCTGTCAACGCTGTTTTCAGTATTAATTTTAGTCTCTAAAATATTCTTTGCTGAGTTTTGTTCACATTTTTCAGATTTTATTTTCAATCTGTCATCAGTTCCCAAATATTTATACACTCCCCTCCTGCGGAAGTTCCTTTGTATCACATTCCCATCTGAGACTATTTTCTTGGTGCTACAGTTTTTCTGCTTTAAAAGTTGCTATTACACATTTATCAAGACCAAATGACATTCTTATATCATCTGAGAAAGATTTCAGCACATGCAGTTTTGCTTTCAGCTCCTTCTGTGATGAATTGTACAGTTTTAAATCATCCACAAAAAAGATGAGAAGTCTTTACATTTTGTTGTTTTCTGGGAGCCAAACTTTAACCATGACCTTATCTGTTAAGTAGACAGCTTAATGGTTTATGTGAAAGACAAAAGAGCAGAGGTGACAGAGTCACTCTAGAATATCCCCCTGTGAAATCCTTTATCATGGCTTAGCTGCAAAGTGGATTGCCACTGTTTCATGGTCACTGTAATATAGTTAATCAATGTTGGGTGTATCTTCTACATCTTTAAGCATTCCTTTATCCATGAGTGTTGGATGCTGTTAAATGCTTTTTTGTAATCAATTCCTGTCATAGTTAGATTCTTCCCTGTTTTACAATCCTCCATTATAACTTTATTTAACAAAAAATGATTCTTTGTTCCAAATGACTTTCTTTTGTAATGTTGCCATGATTGAGTTTTCTTCTAAATGACTATAACCTCTATCAGCATCAATTCCAGTATATAGTTTATGCATCGCTGGAAAGCAAGTTATTGGTCTATAGTTTTTAGGTTATCTTGCAGGTTAACTCTTAAGGAGAAGTATTGTTTTCACCCGTTATTAACCAGGTTGGTGTCTGTTCAGAATGAACATATAAATAGTTTTTACTCAAGCCTAAATCTTTGTTTGAAGATGTTAATACTTTTAGCCAGAAGTAAGGCACTGCATTTGGGCCTGGATTTTTGAATTAGGAGCTTTTCTTAATTTTGTTTCAATTTCTCTGTGATTTAAGTTTATTACTATTTATTTTACTTCTTCTCTCCATTCAGCATCTTTATTATGTTCCACAGGATCTTCACATATATTACTTCAAATGTATCCATTTTTTTTTCTTTTGGTAGGGTTTCTATTCCTTTTGCTTTGTATTTCAATTCTCTATAAAACCTTTTTGGGTCATCAACAAATTGGTTATTTTGTACTTTTGCTTTATATGTATCTGCATATATTCTGAGTTTTTCTGCCTATGCTGATATCTTTAGTTTATTATTTGCATTAGTGTATAATAGATCTTGGCCTGTTCTGATACTGTGCATTGCTTTTATTGCGTCTATCTTTCTATGTATTTTTGTTAATCCAGTCCCACATTGACATTTCTTGTCTTAATTCAAAACAAAAGCTGGCTCAGGGGGATCCATGGTAAAACTACAATTTATTGAACTTTACTAAACACAAAATAAAAAAATATATTCTCTTCTTTTGAACTCCATCAGATAATCCGGGTCTATATTATATTATCAAAGAGGCATTGCCGAGAATGCCTCTTCATCGACTCTAAAAGAGCGAACCACGAATTATGCGAACGGCCGAATCAGCGATTTTCTTTTTAGGGAAAAAAATCACTGATCTGTTCAGAAATGAAATATCACTAAAACAACTCAAAGTGGGGGGCTTCACCCACACCCCCCAATGTGGGATGCTTTGCCCCCCACACCCCCTAACTAAATATACCAACTCCAAGATCGCCCTACAGTGGGGAAAGGGGCAAACTTACGCTGATGGCCAAGCAATTTTTTCCTACTGTTTCCTGCCCCTTCCCTTGCTGTGCAATTTCAGCTGAACTTTTGTGCTAGTTTTCCACTGAAGTTTCCAGGGTATCTTCATGTGGCAGTTAATTAGATGCTTCCTGTTCCACATATTTCTCCATCATTTGGGGACTCATTGTTCTATCATGCTGTGATGTTACCAGAGTTGGATTTTCTACGCTAAATCCTTCAATTCACAGGTAATCCATAATTTCAGTTTCTATTTCTTTAACTTCTCTATTACTAGTCCTCTTTTCTGCTTTCCACCCTTTATTGTCTTTTTATGTATTGTGAAACTTTCCATATCTGGATGCCCCTACTTGTATTTCTCTTCCAACATCTTTGGTGCTGCTTTTTTGTATTGATTAGTTTTTGTCTTTCTCCTTTGTATAAATTTTGTACCATATCAGATTTCTCTGTCTGTCCCATGTCCATGTTTCTTTTTCATACCGTTCAAAAATCTCTGTGTTTTGTTCTTTATGTTTTCACACTTCCTCAATCACTTATTTTTCCAAATGGCCCAAAGTTTCTTGGTCTGCATAATGTTTTTCATGGATCTGTTGTATTAACGAACACAAGTTTGCATTTTGTGCCTTTGACAGCTTTTTTTATGCAAGTATTTTTCTTTCCTCAACTTTCTCTCTATCTTTTTGAATATCATCTATCTGAAAATTTAAGGGCATCTTGCATAATAGTAATACACAATTTTTTTCCTTATCCAAAGTAGTCCACTCTGTCATCTTTATAGGTTCATAGGTTGGTACTAGGCTATCGGCCTAGCCATAACGATTTCCTGGATATTTTTTCCCACAATATTTACTTCCCTGGACCCCTGTCTAGCAGGGCTACTAACGTGATTCCCCGGGGTGACTTTCCTATCATCCATCCAATCGTCAAGGTTCCTTTTGAAGAGCACCAAGGAGGAGCTCTGCTTGACATGTATGGGAAGTCTATTCCAGAGTGTGGGGAGTCTCTGGGTCAGGGACCTAGCCCTCCAGCATGCTTTGTTCATTGTGATGACAAGGTTTAGATCCCTGGAGCATGTGGCTCTGAGGGATTGGGATTTCTTTACGTGGAGCATGTCCAACAACTCAGGGTTTGACATGGCCTTGTATGTTAAGCAGAGATCATCCCTGAGTAGACAATATGCCACAGAGTATAGCTGGAGATTTTTTAGACGTTCAGTATAGGGCATCTGCTTTAGGCCTGTGATTCTTTTAGTGAGGTATTTCTGTGGCCTTTCCAGCTGTTGCAGATGTCTTGTGAGGTACATACCAAATAGGGCATTGTACTCTATAATGGGTCTAATGAGGGATGAGTACAGTGGGACAATGACCTCCTTTTTTCTGGACGAAAAGCCCTTAGTGATGAGGTGTGCCACATAGAAGGATTTCCTGACTGTTGTGGTGATGTGGTTATTGAAGGTGAGACCACTGTCTACCTGTGTCCCTAAATCTCTCATCACACTTTCAGTGTTTAGTGTACTGCCATCTATGTGGTAATTCATGGGTATATGTTTTTTCCCAAAGGGGATAACTATACATTTCCTGGCATTAAGCTTGAGCTCATGGCTCTGGCACCAAGCATCTGTTTCTGTAAGGACCTTTTGTAGAATATCCACATCATTTGGGGATTCAGTAATGGCTCCCAGTTTGCAGTCATCTGTGAACTTTGTTAGCCAGAGTCCCTTAGTGTTGGCCTGTACTTCTGAGAAGTAGATGCCAAGCAAGAGCGATCCCAGGACTGAACCCTGAGGTACTCCACTTGTCACTTGTCTGGAGCTGGATTTGGAGTCAGCTACTTTTACAGTCTGGGTTCTGTCAGTAAGCCAGTTGGCAACCCATCGAGTGACACAGGGATTTATGCCCAGCTTAGTAAGTTTATCTATGATTCCAGAGTGGGGGATGGTGTTGAAGGCCTTGGCGAGGTCCAGATAGGCTGCGTGGACTGCCTTACCCTTGTCCACAGCTCTGGAGACCGATTCAAAGAAGTCAATCAGGTTCAGGAGACAAGATCGGCCCTTCACAAACCCAAACTGGGTGGGGTCCAGTGTTTGAAGGTTGTGGGGTCCAGTGTCTGAAGGTTGCCAATGTCCTTGTTTATAAGTTCCATGATAATGTGTTCCATGCTCTTGCAGATCAGGGTTGTCAGGCTGATGGGATGGTAGTTCCTGGGATCCAAGATGGATCCCCCCTTGTGGAGTGGGATAACTGCGCCACTCAGTGGACACGAAGCCTGAGGTGAGGCTATGATTAAACATGACATTTAGGTGAGGTGCCAGTTCATTTTGTAGTTCATGTAGTACACAGCCGAGTATGTCATCTAGTCCCATGGATGCTGTATTCTTAGCTTTAAAGAGTGTGGTTTCTACCTGTGTGGCCATGATTACCGGAATGTGGCAATCTTTTGGTATTGAGATGGGCCCTTTAGGGGGTGAGAGGGGGTGAAGTTTGCACTAAATTGATCTGCCAGGATATTGGCAATATCCTTGGGATCAGTATATTTAGTGCCATGCTGTTGTAGCTCAGAGCATATCTGAGCATTGCCATTTAGATTCTTGACATAACTATCGAATACCTTGTGGTTGTCTTTGGAATTTTTGGCAATTTTATTTTTGTAACTAGCTTTGGAGGATTTTATGAGGTATCTCAGCTTCTTACGGAGGCTGGTAAGGGAGTTTTTTGCATCCTGGGATTTTTCTCTTTTCTGCAACAGTTTCTTTCTTCTGTTGTATAGTTTGTTTATGGCAGGGGACCATCAGATTGGCTTCCTTTTTTTGGAGGACAGCATCTTGGTTCTATTTGGGATGGCACAATTCATGCATGAGTGAATGTGCTCGTACAGTGCCTTAGTGTAGGATTCAGCAATCGAACTTTCAGCTCTCATCTGCATGGGTGTCATGAAGTTTGTCACTTCTGACTTGAGTAGCATGAAGTTGGTTTTTGAGAAGTTTTTTACGGAGGTTTCCTTATTGGGGGGTGGGAGTGGGATGTGGATGTCAAGGGTGCTTTGCTTATGGTCAGACCTGACCAATGAGGGGGTGACCACTGGTGTGGAGCATCTATCTCCCATGTTGGTAATGACCAGGTCTAGGATATTGGAGCCCCTGGCCGGACAATAGATTAGTTGATCCAGGGCATTGGAATTTATGAGTTCCAAGAACCGTTGGGAAAAGGTGTTGGTACTCAAGTAGTTTTCCAAGTTAATGGAAGGGTAGTTGAAATCTCCCAGTATTAGGGTGTTTGGTTGTATCTTAATATTGTCCAGTATGTTTAGAAAGGTGTATTGAGAATCTTAGGGCATGGTGGGGGATCTGTAGCAAGCTACAATTTGGATTACAGTATTACCTAGTGTTAGTTGCACCTGGAGAATTTCAGATGCATTGTGTTGGGCAACTAGCCTGGAGGTGTAAATAACCTTGGTGAATATGGACACTCCTCCACCTTTAGTGTTTCGGTCTTGGTTTGGTGGCTGAAAAGTGTGGTAAAAATTGTATAGCCTGGTATTGCAGGGGTGCTCTCTGGAGCCTTGAACCAGGTCTCAGCTACTGCACAGATATTGATGTTCTCCATTTTTAGGAGTGCCTTGAGAGAGTGCATTTTGAGGTTTAGACTTCGAGCATGGAGTAGCATTACCTTCAGATTTTGCATGCTTGTATCTGTTACATGGTGGTTTTGTCCTTTGAACCTTTCCCAACAAAGGATTCTTACTGCCGTTTATTTGGCCTGTCAGTTTTTGTGGGTTTTGCAGACTATTATTTCCTTCTTCAACAAGGGGTACCCACCCCTGACCCTGGCCTACCCCCATTGTAGGAATGTTTCCATGTTTTGAGGATTCTACACTTATTTTTTCTAGTCCTGGTACTAGTGTACCTACTAGGATTGGGCACTTTCTTATCCTGGGACTTGTGCACCCAGCTGTATTTTTTATTTTTTAACCTATTTCTGTTAATGATATGTTCTATATAAAATATAGTTTATATATCAGTCTCGTCATGGTGAGATTTAGTAAAAACAGGGTCCATCCCAAGAAAGTTTTCACCAAGACTTGAGGATTAATTAAATTCCATCAATACTATTCCCCTTTGCTTGCTGATTTTATCTTTTCTCCATTCGTGCTCCTTTGTGAAAGCTGACATCTCAAGTGAGATAACCATCGAGGAAAAAACAAAATGACTACTCTTTATTACAATCCTCCCTCTCCTGTTTAATGAAACAAATCAAGGAGGTGAAAGTGGTTACTAGCAGCAAAGCTACTAGGAATGAAGTAATTCCCCTTTACCCAGCACTGGAGCAATACAACCAAGGAAATATAAATCACAGTCACATATTAATCACCCATTCCTGTCAGATCATGAGAATTTCAGACTGAAAGAAGAAAAGAGAATTAAGAAGAGATGATATGGAGAATAATGTTTGATAGAATAATCTTAGAAAGGTCAGATTCAGTAACTTATGTTAAAAAGCATTTGTCTTGTTTTGGCTACCTCAGAGTTAGTCTACTTAAGAAGTTGAAAGAGCCCATCATGTTAACATGAAGGGCCTTACAAAGCTCCCCAAATACTTCATTTTATACTTTCTAAATTATTGTGGTGTGCTAGTGAGCTGAGACAGAACTGTCACATTTGTGGTTATCTGGCATGATTTGTACCAGACTTTAATGTGGGCTTGTTTTCCAAATGGAAAAGCTTTATTTCTGCCCTCAGAAGATTTAAATGGATTTATGGTACAACTGAAGTTCCCACATTCCTGACAGTAAAGAAGGGGTCCTTCAAAGCAAACTTCGCCTTTCCTTTAGAAATAGAAAAGTTCCTAAACAATAAGGTCACCTCACTAGAAGTGTGATCCCTTCCCATATAAAGAACCACGGGAGAAGTTAAATGCAAATACTGAATGCTACTTCCCAAGCCCAGCAAGACAACAGTGAAAAATAAACAAAGAGCTCACCAGACACGTTGGGGCTGTCAGGGAGATCAGCAAAGTCACGTGACTCTAGCAACTGAAATGTGGGGATCATTGCTCCAACAAATTTCTAACTACAGCTGAACTCTCTAAAGATGAAAAAGAAGATACAATAGACTCTGAAGGTCTGGATCCAGTGCCATAGGAATTAGACCATATGGAAAAGGAGAAAGGGTGAGTGGTACTCGTACAAGTGGTTGACGAAGTAACAGCAGGTTCGCCCAGCACATAATAAGATGGGCAGAAGTACAACCAGTTACATGCTTCACTTCTCTCATCAGTCTAACTCACTGTGTGTTATAATAGAATGAGGGCTGGTGTCAGCTAGGGTCACTTACTTCCTTTGAGAGGAAGGGCAATGGTGGGTAAATGTTTAGCAATGGGAATTTAAACACAATTTCTTTGGAAACTCACTAGATATGTTATGAACAGTGCTTTTTTAAGTTTGTACTTGGTTCCATCCTTTTAACTGCAGTGGTGGTGCTGCGGTAACATTGTTGCCTCACAATAAGACGTTGTCCTGTTCGATTCTCAGCTAGAGCGTCTTCTGTGTGGAGACATGCATGAATGGGCGTACCTTCATTGAAGGTTGTGCGTCAGGGCTGGCAACTCTGCACTTAAAAATCTACTGCCAATCATTAGCGGACCGAAGTTCCGCTGTGGCAACCCCTAACCAGGAAAAGTGGAAAGACACAACAACTTGGTTTCATCCTTTTATTCTCTTCATTGAATGATTATGAGCAAAATATAGGTAATATCATAAGCAATCAGTACAATGGAGAACTAGTCTCACACAATAAAGAATACATATTAATTGAGGCATTCCTTGACATCTTCTAGGTAGTACCACCTTGAGGGACAGAGATCAAAATGAGGATAATCACTGGTGTCATGAGAGGAGAACTTCTTTTAGTTTTTTTTTTTTTTTTCAGTATCCGGCACAAGTCTCTCCTCATCTAGCCAACTAAATGGCACACTCCAAAGAAACATCACTCACAAGGTTTACAGATGTATAATTACTAGAAATGGTGAACAAATAGTTACATGACACAGGCAGCAACTGTGGTGCACAGTACAAATACAGGTATTTGTGAAATCAAGATGAGTGGAATAAAATAGTGCTTTCCCACCCCTCTCACTACACAAGCTAACTAGTTAGTTGTTGCTTTTTGTCTGGCAACTTATTAGTGGCACAGTTTAACAGTGCTAATTAGAAGCAAAACTGATAGCAGGCATGAACATCTAGCATGGACACCAACTTAACTTTGTTTCGTGAAATGTCAGGGGAGTAACTAGAGGACAAAATGAAGCAAGTGTGATTTCCAGCTCAAATGACCTCCTTATTTAGTCTGCATGTTTCCAAGAAACTAAATTGAAAAAAGCTGTTGTGAAAGGGAAATTAAATGGGTGGAAAGGGTGGTTCTAGCAGCCAGTAATGCTGTAGCATCTAGGGGTAATAACCTTAATTGCTCATAACTTACTTGGAAATGTTTGCATAGGTATTTCTATACCCCAAAAGGACTTCAGAGAATTATTCCTCAGGCAGATAACAAATGCTAGAGGTGTGATAGAAAAGACAGGCACAACTGGGAACATCCTTTTTTTGAGAGTGCAGTTATTTGGCAGTTTTTAAAAATATATTTCAGAGTACTTTGTCAGAGATTCTACATGTCTTCCTTGCATTCTTCTGGGTTTCCTCTGGGTGCTCCGGTTTCCTCCCATGTTACAAAAACATGCGTCTGGAATGTTTCTTCATAGGCCTCCACTGAAAATTGTCTCATTCCAAGTTGGACTGTCCTGGTAAACAGTTAATAAATAAATAAATAAATGTTGGGGGAGCAAATGGCTGTACCAAATTAAGTGATTCTTTTAAGCTATGAGACATGCTCTGAACTGCCTATATAGTAAGGTCTCATAATGTTTACTACAACTGGCTGCCAAAAAAAAACAAAGCAATTACTAGAAAGTGGAAATCAAAAGCTGAACTAGCTGTAACTGAAGTACTGAATATTTGTAGGGTATTTAGAAAAGGGAAGAATCACATTACATAGAAATAAATGGAATCTGTGGGAACAATACATGCAGAATAACGTTCAGGAGGAGTGAGGTTTTAGGGAAGGTAGGAATACAACAAATTATGTCATACTGTATTGAATAATTGTTAAAAAAAAAGAAAGAAAATGTAATGCATAATACATGAATATCAGATGTTAATATGATTTTCTTTTCTATTTTTTTGCCCAAGCTTTTTTAATTTCTAATACCATGATGGAAATGAATCCCATGCCCAAGTCAAAATAAGATTAAAGTTTATAAAATTAGTATTGTTTCAGTCTTTGATGATAGCCAAAAGTGCTATTCACAACACCCACAATGTCCCAGAAGTGACTCCTTCTGGAATTCATACAAATTTAAATGTATTGGTAGCATATCTAAATAAGACTGTCAATTCTTTTTTATGAGACTCATTGCTCCTACTACCGTTGGAACTGTAAATCCAAAAGGAGTCAGATGTGAAGGCATGATTCTTTTATATCACAACAATGAGCACTTTCGCCCAAATTATATGGACCTCATCAGAAAAAAAAGATGAAGTCTTTTGGATTGTTGGTTAGATTACTTTATTTTTGTTACTTACTATTGGAACTATCTGTGTATCCTTCTTCCACCCTGCCCTCATTTCTGCCTGAAAATTCTGGTGTTTTATGACTTTGTGTCTCTCTGTGCATAAGACACTCTAATCACCGAGTGTAGCAATTTCAGTGATCAGTGCTACTTTTGTCTTCTTTTCATGGATGACTATATGTGGTTTTCTCACATCTATTTTTTTAAACTGTAGGTAATGGGTGATTCCATGTGGGGTCTATATTATATTGTCAAAAGCCAACAATATTGAATCTGATATTGTCGACAAGACAATAGCAAATGTTCAGAATATCGAATGCGTAAATGGAAATCTCCATAAGGGGAGATTTTCATTTACTTCAATGTAGTGCGGTCTCGGAGTTGGTATATTTAAGTAGTGGGGGGTGTGGAGGGTGCAGCGGGGCTTGCCCCTCTGCCTACACCCTTTAGTTTTTTTTTTTTTTATAATTATGTTTAGGAACATTCGATGTTTTAATAGTTCGATCATTAAAGGTCGACCTTTAGTGATTCGAACTGTTAAACATTCGATGTTCTAATACAGACCCATCCCACATGATATAAATATCATCATTCTCTAGAATGCTTTGCAGCTCATGTTTCCAATGTTTCTCAGCTGCTTCAGTATTACAATATTTGCACAATCCCCAGTGCAACAGTCTTGCCACATTATTATGCCTTTCAGTATGCAGACCCCCTGCCATTAGTAGATCATACCCAGCTGCAAGATAATAAAGAATGTCATTAATAGCTTTACATTTTAACGATAAACATGACCAGGATCCAGCAAATGCAAAAATAAACATGACCAAGATCCAGCAAATGCAAAAATAAACATGACCAGGATCCAACATTAATGAAATTCTTTATTATGTATATTTGTAGAGATTCAGAGTTTTTTAAAAAGTTTCTATTTTTTTGTTGAAAAGAGGGATATGTTTTATATTCGCTTTTGATACTTTGCAACCAAGGGGATGAATAATGAGTTAATTATGAGATATTTATTATATGTGTTGTATTTCATTAAAATTAGTATTGGTATTTAACTAATTAAAATTGTATTTAATTAGTTTTCACTGTTATGTATAAAAAGAAATGTAGTTGTTAAATTATTTTGAACCCTGAAGACTGTTAGCTAAAGCAATAGTTCCTTAATAAGCAAGTTAAAGTGCCAAGGAGTGTTTGTTAATGTTTATTTGACAACATGCAAGATTACTAATAAACTACAAACCAAAGAAGAAATCACAAAAGCCGTGTGCAACCACTGAAAATAACACATAGCCAGTACCAGAGTTGAATAGCCATATTCCTTATTTACCCGATTACAATGGAATTCCATCATGCAAACATTGCAACTCAGCTACAGTCTTTGATTCTAAGCTAAAAACAAATGGCAATACAATGACTGAAATTAAAAATTAATTAAAAATTAAATCTTTACCGAAACATATTTTGACAGCAAACGTATTACTTAGATTTGTCAGTTGGATGAAATTAAATACTCAAAGAGTCTGCACAGAATTTCATATCTAAGTGCTTGTTGTTTCAGTTTTCAACTTACAGCAATTCATGTAATTGTTATTTTACCAGTTTTCCAGAGCATGATTCCAATGTTGGAATATGACTGCCATCATTGTTAATATTACTGATCTAGTTCAATGCAAATCAGTGTAGAAGGAAGGGGACACCTTGAGGGGAACGTATCTGGTAGCCATACCTTAGGTGCAGTGTAAATGAGAAGATTCCGTCTAATAGCTGAATGTCGATTCCTTATCATTCATTCTCATATACAGAAGACTACTGGGCAGGAGTAGACTGAATGAATGTGATTGCTGTCACATTCTCCACAGTGAAAATAGCTACTATCGCCCATGTTTTTTTTTAGTGTTTATCTGATTGGGTGTTGTGTCATTTAAAAACTAATTTTGTCACTGTGATGTTAGTAAGGATAGGGAGATTGTTATACAAACTTTGCAAGCAATGGACCCATTCATACTATGAGATGCTAGTTTGTTGGTCCCTTTCCCACCTTTGCCTCATGTCAACAGTGATCGTTTCTGCATCACCTAATTTTGAAATGTATAAATCCCTCACCTTGATCTTAACTGGGCCTGATCCCATACTTTGCATAATATTTGTAAATTGTTTATTTTTAGTAACTGCTTATTAATTATATCCCCTAGTTGTAAAAATTGCCACTAAGCTATGTTGGCTTCAGGGAATCTAACAAGCAAGTTTACTTGGATCAGGATCTTCCTGGTTTTGGAATTGAGCACAGTTTTTATGAATAAAATGCTTGCTGTGATCCATCCAGAGGTTTCCCTTCTAGCGTTATTAAGCTGTTACCTCACAAATGTGAACAATGAGATGAGTGTTATCTATTCTGGAAAGGTACCAACCATCATAACCATTTAGGTCCCAAACTGTGTATGATGGAGTGCTAAGTTTCATAGGTGGAGACTTGTAATTTAAGCACATCTCAGACATTATGCAAACTTGGGGGGGGGGGGGGCATGTGGTTCTGTAATAATACCAGCCTACTGATGCCAACCCATAAACAAGAACATTTAGTGAACCAAAATCTCCATTCCATTTTATCATATAAAATGTATGTTTGCTGATCTGAGGTAATTTCCCTTCCCATAAAAAAAAATTTCCCACCTATCTCTGAATAGTGTGAGTATATCTTGAGAAAGTTAACTGTGGTAGATGTCGCAAGAGGAATGCCACCCTTGGGAGGATAAACATTTTGAGAACCTGCAGTCTGTGTAAGAAAGGGAGGTCTTGTTTCCTGACATGTGTGAGTTTGCATTGAACTGAATGAAAGATAGGCTTAATATTGCAGTCAACAAGATTCTCCATATCTAGAGTTATTCTTACTCCTAAGTAAATGCATGTGGTTGGCACTCTTAAAGGTAAGGCCATGTAATGCTGCAATTGATCCCATGTGTATTTGTTAAGGAGGAAGAGGGTGGATTTATTTTAATTAACCACTAAACTTGAGAAATTAGTGAAGTCCAGCATGGATTGTAACACCTCAGTGCATTCTGTAGTGCATCATTGTAAGACACTATTAACTGCATACCAGGATGAGAGGCAATTAAAAACCTTTGGAATCGAGAATCCACAAGGTAAATATTTGCTGCACAGAATGCAGTCACCTGTGAAAGCCACCATTATGAATAACAGGGAAGAGAGGACAGCCTTGCCTAGTGCCACAGGTCATTTCTAGTTTCTGTAAAAAGACAAGATTTGAGCAAGTATGAGCCAACGGCCCTACAGAGAGGATTTTTCACATATGTATGAATTCTTGAGGGACTGCCATTAACTTCATGCTAGCACAAATATATCTAGAGTCTAGACTGTACAGACCTGAATGCCTTACTGAAATTTAGCCAGAGTGTTGCAGCTGCTGTTGTTGAACTCATACAATTTTTGAATGTTGAACTATAACCTGACTAAGTTGGGGCTGCCTTGCCAGCCATTAATAGGGCCTAAGTAGTTTTGTTAGACTAAGTTGTCTAATCTAATACATTACTTGTTTGCAGTTTTTGTGGTTTTTCTAGGAGGATTCCTGTTGGTTTACAGCTTTGCAGCCTAGTTGTTAGCAGTTGTCTAACAGTTGAGTTAATGGCAACAGGTCTATCAGAGACTGGATGACACATGAACTGTGATGGATACGATGCTTCCTTCCACATGCACTGGGAAATGGTCCGAGCCGAATGGTTTTTGACACAGAGCAGGCCAGCCCAAATGAAGATTTGGATCCAGCAGCAGCGACCAACACCTCGGACTGTGTCACCTGTCGATGTTCTTGGCACAGGAATGAGCCAAGGACGGTTTAATTTCAGACTTTTGATTGGACCTGAGGCTCTTTTTTCAAACATGGTGCTGAGTTAATGAATGTTATTATTAAGCACTTTGCAATGTTGATGATGTTATTAAAAGAAAGAAATTATTGATTTAATGAAAAATTAAGCAACATTTAGATTTTAAGAGATACCAGTTGACACGGACGGGACTTGTCCAGTATTGATACTCTGCTACTACTTAAAAAGGGAAACAAGAAGAAAAAAATGAGTAGGGATAGTAGTAATAATGAATATCCTGTCCAAACACTAGGTGAGGACGACAAAGTACAAATGAATAAAGGGGGCACAACTTATTATGCAGGGAATAATAGTAACAACCATTTTTTTTTTCTGATCATTTTGGACCAACCAACAATTGAATTGTTAGTTAGCTTACATTTTTGTTCCAACTTCCTATGGAATGTTGCTAAAGAAAAATTTGAACTAAAGTGTTTTGTGTAAAAAAAAAATGAATTTAAGTTACTGTTCAATCATGAAACAGAGGCTGTGAATGATGGAATGTACTGTCATTTTAACTGTCCATCCATTACATCTCATCGCGATTTTTGTTTGAATTGAATTTTTGATTTTTTTTTTTTTGATTTAGATTTTAAAAATATTGAATAACACAAACCCAATATTTCTAAAGAACTAACGCAAATTTACTTTTAGAATCTTTTTACCTACCGATACCTAAAAGACCGGATAAGGGAGCTTGGTGATTTTTTTTATAATGAGTAATGTCAAAATGAGAAAATGATCCCTCGAACAGTGATGCTAACCACAAAAAGCCTCAAGAATGAAGTTAACGGTACACAAAGGGATCATTTAGATTTTTTACCTTTCTTAACGGGGAAAATTGATATCAAGACATATAATTATATTGACATCATGTCTTCTAAGATCCTCGCTTATGTTTGGGTCCCAAAAATCCAAAATAGTGTTAGACCCCCCCTGAGAGCCTTTTAATTGACAGTAGATCCTCTATATTACTTACCCATGTTCCAACTAATCACACACATTTTGGACAAACATAAACAAACTGCCATTCAATGAAGATGACAACTTGTTAACTATTGATGTCATTGACTGTTACAAAAGTTTGGGGCGATTGGATTGTCGAACTGGTTATATGGAATTACTTGAAATAGTACTAAACCAGTAACTTTTCCTATTTGACGGTGACTTCTTACAGAAACGGGGGGTGGCGATGGGCTCCCGCAAACATCTTTGGTCTGGTGGTATGGCCCCTGTGTTACCTCTACACCCCGCTACCTTGACGACATGTTCCTCCTGTTCAGGGGTGGATAATATCAGTAATTCCACTGAGTTCCTGAAGTTCACTTTTAAATTTAGAAAAGATCTATAGTGAAGGGACAGCTGGATTTTGTTAAGGAATTTCTGAAGGAAAATGATGTTAAACCGCGGGCTATGAGAAGAAATTTGTTGGAACTGATTGAGGAAGTACTACTTAAAAGAACTAGAGGCTTACATCCCTTTATTGACTAAACAAACAAAGGTCCTCCAGTGTAGTTAGTAGTAGTTTCACAGAGGGTGCCTATAAGTGGTCTAATAGGTAGCAATGTTGACGCAGAGAGAATCAAACACAGATTTATCTAGTACTAGCAATCCTGACATCATCAATGAAAGAAGAATTGGAGGTTGATAGTTGATATCCTCAAACCCATCAACTAGCAGGAAAACGATGGAATTTTATTTTTTTTTATTTATCTAAAAAAAATGAAGGAACTATTACAAAGGATATCCATCAGCATAGTTTTTTTAAAAAAAGGAAAGGAATGTCCAGATGATTTCTGTAATTTCTGTACAAATGTCGAACAGGAGACATTCCTTGTTAGGGACAGGAAGTTTGTCATCATAATTGTGAGAGCAAATCAGTTATATACATTGCTATGTTCTTCCTGCCTTAACACTAACTGCAACATTGCCCCAGTTCTTAAATTAAAAGTTATTTCAGGTAAAACCTACTGTTATCTTTCTTCCTTAGTGCATGGTTACATAGGAAAATAGAAATAAACTAAGCCTGAGCAAATATGAGTATAGTATTTATCCCTTATATACACACACATCTCATATAAAATTTGTTTTTTTAATTTTTTATGAGTATTAGAGTGATTTTTCATAGATCTACTTCTATATTTTGTATATAGTAGTTATTGTAAAATAGTAATGACATCTTTTTTTGTCATCCATATTATTGTTAAAGTGTGAGATCTTTTTTTCATATAATTGAATCCATTTCTTATTGTTGTGTGCTACTTTAAAAATGATTCTAAAAATGTGGATGTCTTTTAACTTTTAGCACTTTGTATGTTTTTTAAATACAACTGTTTGGTAACAGAAAAACAGGAATATGTCATTCCTGATGTAGTATTTTTAAAGTGAGTGTTTTTGTCTAACTTCAAACAAGGTTCCTCATTGTGTACTTTTTGGTCTGACTTGTTTGAAAGCAGTTTTTGTAATCTAATACATTTGCTAGGATTAGAGTTGTCCTTATTAGGTCACTTTAGCTATAGTGTAGTGCAGTCTGGTGGAAATTTATTATTCTTAATACATGACTGAAAGAATTGGAATAGGGGTTCAGCTAACCTGGGCTTAAACTTTTTTTTTAAACATTCACAGCAAAGCCATGAAGTCCAGATGCTTTGCTTACCCTATGGTCTTTGATGGCCATCTTCACTACATCAAGTTCTAAAGGATTTTTAAGTAAGATCCTTTGTTGCACTGAGATTTCTGGGAGGTTAATAGCCGAGAAGTATTCCATTGGGATGGCTCCCTGCACCTCTGATTGCCTAAATGTTATCTTTGGATCTGTAACCATTAGACTGTCTGGCTCTTTTATGGCACTAACCTACAACTCCCCACTTCTTTCTTCCCATTTCTTAGCCAGAAGCTTAGAGGAACTGAAACCTTTAGCTCAGTGAAATAGCTTTATTCCTTCCCATTTGTGCATAATATCCTGATGTAAAACCCTTCTGTATTTTTTCATTAATCTCCTAAGTTCACCCCAGCAGGGAATTCTTCCTAATCTTCTTAGCCCATATCCAGTTTTCTATCTGAACTATTTATTTTATTTTTATTTTATTTTATTTTACATTTGTTAACCGGGGGGGTGTGACTGAGCTGAAAAGGCCCCTTTTCAGCAGAGGCCTGGGGAGAAAAGCTCCACATAGAAAAATTACAAATAGATTTAGATATTTAGACATGATCAGTATACACACAAATTACAATAGACATGTTTTTACAGTTTTATGCAGCACATCAACAGTTACAGTGGACAGAACAAACAAGAAAATATTAATTTAAAAAGAAAGGTAATTAATAGATTTGTTGTGTACAGCTGAAGTTTGGGACATAGGTAGAATACATACATAGTACACAAGTACAGTACATGCATTGTGCATAAGCCAGTGTTTGTGAGCAAGAGTGAAAACTATTATCAAGTACTCTAGATTTAGTATGTGTACCTTATCCACTTTCACTAGCCTGGGGAGCAATCATGGCACTGCCAACTTTGCTTGAGATGTTGCCTAATGAGGTTTTTAAAGGAGGCTTTAGACAATGTGTTTTGTATGCTAGTGGGGACAGAGTTCTATTTTTTAGCCACTGAACTACTATATAGTGTGTCTCCAAAGCTATTGTAGCTGTTGGGGACATCTAGTAGTAGTTTGCTTGATGATATAAGAGGCCTTTTGGCTGAGTGATGCTGTACTAGGTTTTTGAGGGCAGGATACTTATTGGGGAGGTAATAGATAGACTGACAGTGGCAGAGCTAATTGTAGGTTAGGAGGTTGGGCAGTTCAAGCCAGTGGAGCTGTCTCAAAGCAGTACAGTGATGAGTTCTATATGAGCAATTTGCAGCAAAGTGGACAATTCTGTTATAGCAGGCTTCAATTTTGCTTAGTTCAGTTTTGTTGAGATTAGTCAGAATGAGAGATGCATAGAGAAAGGTGGATAGAAGTTGGGAGCAAGCAATGGCTGATCTTGTGTTGTTGGTAAGAAATGGTTTGATATGGTAGAATGCTCCCAGTTTGTCATGTATTTTTTTAATAGCTAAGTTGAGATGACTATCAAATTTTAGGTGGGAGTCTATGGTTATTCCCAATAGCTTAGCCTGTGCCACTGAAGCGACTGGAGTAACATTTGTGAAGTAGATAGTGAATTGACTGTTATCAGTGTTTTTGTTAGAACTGGTTATAACCATAAGCTGAGTTTTCTTTGGATTGAGGATAAGTTGGGCTTTGGTAAGGTAGTTTTCAATGTCAGAGAATGCTATTTGAGTTGTTTGCAGGAGGATGGGAATGTTTTGTGCAGCACAGATTAAGGTAGTATCATCTGCATACTGAATGATAGATGCATGCCGTGTGGAGGCATGGAGGTCATTTGTGAAGATTGTGAATAGTAGTGGTCCTAAGATAGAACCCTGTGGGACTCCTATAGTTATGGGCAGCTGAGGAGAGAGAGAAGTTTCCCATTCCACAGCTTGGTACCTCTGTCAGTTAAGCAGCTTTGGAACCAGGTAAGAGTGGAATTTGATAGGTAATATTGGTTTAGTTTGTTTAGCAGGATTTGGTGCAAGACTGTTTCAAATGCTTTGGGCATATCCAAGAAAAGAGTTGACACCTGCAGGCCTTCATTTCTGAGATGGTTTACTGTGCCTGTGAAGCAGCGGAGCACTGTGGTGGTAATTTTTCTAGGATTTTGGCCAAGGGGAGAGTAAAGCAATGGGTCTGTAGTTATTAAGTTCAGTGGAGGTCCTGCCTTTATGTATGGGTGTAACATAGGATATTTTAAACTACTTTGTCAGGTCTCATAATATCCTATTGTTGTCATTACTAATGTTCAGACTAAAGCTTTGAATTTCTCCCTACAGATCACCTTAAGGTATTCCCCCGTTTTCGCCTTCTGCCAGGCCTCCCACCTCTCTTTCTTCCCAAAAGGACTCTATTTAGGACTCCACTGAAGCAGCTTATGGTTCCTTAGAAGCAACGGGCCTAATTTCCATTGCCATACCTTCAATCTGCTGTGCTTCAATATCATATTGAATAATATGTCGTGATCCAGCAATGGTGTGCTAGTCATTGTAATATCTTTAAAATGAGACACCATTTATTTATAAACCACATGTCTAACCTACTTGCAACTCCCTCAAGGGCTTAGAAAAGGAGAAATCTCTGTCAAAAGGATGGTGTTCTCTGCAAATATCTATCAGGTCAAACTCTGTCATCATGCAGTGCAATTCTATGGTCATATTTGGTGTACTGTTCCTTCTTGGTGGTATTCTATCAATCTCTGTGTCAACAATGGTAAAGCCACCAAATAGCAATATTAATGATATGCCCTTTTTATGCTTTCTAATAGAGGAGATAAATTCTTTAATTGACTTAATATCATCTGTACTGGGACCATAAAAGTTGAGGAGGACTATCTGCCCAAAGGTGGAATTCAGTTTAAGTATTAACCATCTGCCACCAGAATCATGTTCTTAGTGGGTTGCCCTCCTTCCCATTGAATTTTATAATAGTATAGTAACCTCTCTTTTGGGTGATGAGATGCAGCTTAAACATTTGTCTCTCTCCTCTCCATTTTTTACATGAAATTCCCAACTCTGTTTTTTTCACACTTTAATTCCTGTAAATGCCAAAATTTAGGCGCATGTGAATTAATATACCTAAGCACATTTGCTTCTTTAACCACTGAAGTGACAGACCCCTTTGACAATCCAGATTATACAGGTAAGTATGACACTGATAGCAGTGTCTCCTATGTTCTTACCAATATCTACGGACTAATCCTTTTCCCTATTTTTAACCTGCATATGTGCACCTCCTCATTGTGAATGTAAATTTGGTGCATATCTGACAGTATCATTAAATGCTCCTAATGACTAAGCTACTCAGTCAGTTCCACAAATAATACTCAGTAGAGGTGTATAACTGAAGAATGTTAAGAAATGTAACAATGAGTTGGCACTTTTCCTTTTACCTGGCAAATCCTGAGCAATAAACTTCTGGACTAGGGTTTGTCTACAGTGAAATGAGCAGGTAAGCTTGGAGAGTTATTAACAGTTATCAGTAGTCTCCAGCTCGGAATGGATGAATCCCCTTGTGGGTTGGTTTCTGACTGACATATGTTGACATCATGGCCCACATATGAAAATTTCCCTTTAAAAAACAAAACCTTTTGTTTTGTCTCTGTCCCCATAGGTATTTTCCCTTTGCCAAAACCCTGGAGAAATCCAGTTTATCTCTACAAAAGAGTCTTACAATTAATAGATGCTGGAAATGCCAATAATATACAAAATGTAAACCAGTGTTATAGCATATGTAAAACCTGACCTACAGTATTACAACTTTGTAAGAGGAAAAAAAAAGAAAACAAAAGATCTGCTGCTTAATTACTTAACTAGCATAATACCCTGCAACTGTGATGGATCTATGAGCCCCTTATAACTCCTTTTAGGAGTTAGGTAGCAGGACAGCAAATAAAATGAATAGAAATGTAGCCCAGAAACAAAATTGCAGCATTCATGTTAGTGGGAGGAATCTGTAAGAATCTGTTATTTTCTCACTTGCCTTGAAGTTGTCTGTTGATGTTGTCTCAGTCCAAGATTGTTCTAATATGGGCAAGTCCTCGAACAAAAAAGTCAGGCATAGAAAACAGCAAGCCCCATCATCTTCTTTGCTAACACAGTCCTCTTGTTGTTTGAGAGGAGCATATTTATTTCCCAAGGATATTGCTAACACAAAAATTGGGGAGTGAGACTGGGATTTAAAACCTTTCGCTGATCACAATGTGGTTCTTGTGACATTTCCTTTCTTTTTATCATCACAGTGATTTGTTGGGTGAAACTGAAAGGGGCTTGTACCTTTTCTTCTGTTTATGCAAAGCAGCTTCTGGGTGCTGATGGCATCAGAAAAGATTATAATTTTTCCATCTCAGGAAATATTCAGCCTCTTTCAATGTGGATAACGTCAGCTGCATGTTACCATTAACCAGCAAAGTAGTGGCAGGAAAGCAGAGTTGCAATGTGAAGCCCAATTATTTGCACATCCATGGGTAGTTAGCTATGTTTTTGTACCTGTTGTAAAGTAAAGCACTGTAGTCAGGTGTAATTCTCACAGTAAATCCTGCCATCATGAGTTTTGGACCCAGTTCCTTGGCCTTGTTCAAAATTGCCTCCCTAACTGTGTACTCCAGGCATTTGAGGATAAAATACTGAGGCACACCATTAACAGAATGCTTAAGTTCTATGTGCTCTCTCAATAACAGGAGTTTTGGATGTGCCCAGCAGTGCAGTCACTTCTCTTTTAATAAGACTGAATTGGGTCCATACCTTCTTTTTTTTCTTTTAGTTCCATGACACACATGCCCTATTTTCCAGGTTCTTAATTTTTTGCTGCAGTGGTTGTGAGTGAACATGCAATTCATAAATGTGCTTGGAGTGTAGTGCAGTTCTGTCATACTGGTCAATAATCTCATTTTACTGTTGCAGTAGGGGGGTTTTAAAGAAGAAAAGCTGAGCTTTGTGGTTCACAGTGACCATTTTGATTTGTTGAATGTCACCAGTCGTTTTCAACAGATCAGAGAGTACCTCATTTGGTGTACATATTGTCCTCATTTCCTCCATTATCACTGCTGGTTCAGTTGCCATCCTTCTAGGTGAAAACAGAGCTAAGGTACGAAATGACAGTACTATTCCTGTCCCTGGGCTTTTCTGTGTATGGCTGTCTTAGGTTTTAAAACAAACAAAAAAGTAATGTACCTACAGTGGAGCATCTGCACCTTAAACAAGCAGGGACTACTATAATAACAAGCTTCCATCACACTTGTCCACATTTTGTGGAATTTAGCCTATTTGGATCACACTTATAAACCCTATGAGGTGCACAGCTACTCTTCGGAGCTACATCTCCATGTACTTTCCCATGTGGGCTCCCAAGTCAAAACATTTTGGTGGGATAGGCAAGACACCCCAGTAATGACCAATACTGTATGGGATGAATTCAAAGCAGGCTTTCTTAAGCTTACTAGGACTTTGTGGAAATGGGGTTGGGAGTACTAATGCTCAACGCTGAGGGAGAAGGAAGAAGATGTGAGTACACTTATATCTAGTTATACCAAAGCACAATGTCTAACACATGAGATACTGCTAGAATTTAATAAAAAAATGGACAAGAGGCCCAGGCTCCGAGTTATCCCTGCAATGGCCAAAATAGAAGAGAGTAAAGTTATTCTGTTGGGCAAAACAAACACAATTCTCTTAATTGCTGGTCCATAGACTGTGTGGCATCTCATAGTGTTTGCCTTAAACCAACCTCTCACTTGCTGGCAATGTTGTATTAGTATTAAACCTTAACTTATTACAGTGAACTGATCTTTGAGGAAGATAGTCTGTGCTGGGAATCACTGTTACAAGTAAATTTAGAAAAGAATGTCTCGACACAGTTAACTGTTGATAGCAGTATGTAGTCAATGCTCCATCCTCTTTTCTTGATACATTTTAAAAAGTTTCTCTTCTGGCATCATACCCTCATGTAATGAGAATTTAGGGGGATGGGGGAGGGAAACAGTTAATGCTGTGATGCTTGTAAAGCTGATTACCATCATTTGTTTTGCATATGTCAGGCAAGCAAAGCTGTGTGGTTTAGAACTCATGTTTCAGCCAGCTGGACACTGAGAAAAGACATTACAAAATTAAGTAACGTTGAGTTCTGGATATTTGAGCTAAATCTGAAGCTGTCCTGCTGTCATCTACAGAAAGGAAATAGCTTCCACATCTACAAACGATCATCTCTGTGATTATCTTTCGGCACTGGAGAAAACCTCTCAACTGATAGGGAAGTGGATTTGCATATGATAATAAACTTTGAACATTAAAACTTCACTTTGTTGAATTAGTACTGGTGTATCTTTCGTATGCCTGGGATAACTTAGCACAAGTTATATTGTTATGAGATTTGAGTGACTTGCTAACTCCATGTGTTGAGCATATATTCTATCCTGTAAATTCATAACTTTTGTTTATGCATTCACATAACATGGTTTCTTTCTGGTAGTCATGAATGCCATTCAGTTTGAAATATGATGACTGGCAATAAAGCACCCCCCCCAAAAAAAAAAAAAAAAAGAGTCGCTCATTTATAACCTTTTCCCTACCTATTTACTTTTACTATTTATTTATTTTATGTATTGTCTTTGCAGACTGGGAAAGTCTGACTAGGCTATGCAAAACACCTTTTCAGCAAAGGCTCAGGAGAAAAGTTCCATTTACATACATTAACAAAACTACTTAGATTAAGTAAAATGCAACAATATTCATAGGTCTGTACATAAATTCGACCAATACTCTTTAAGGAGGTAACAGACAGACAAGTATTACAAGTTGTGAAAGCTGGTGTTCCATGTTAAGTTTGCAGATGGCATAATGGTTAAGTTATTTATGTCACAGACACAAGGTACAGCATTTAATTCTTAGCTTTGAAGGGAAATTGGCTAGGCTTAAAATAACAAAAAAAAGGATGGCTAGCCTAGTACTTACCTATGAAAAAACATATTTGTGGGGGGGGGGGGGTTGGCATAACGGTTAAGGTGCTCATCTCACATGCACAAAGAACAGGGTTTGATTCTCACCTTTGAGAAACAGTGGGCTATGTCAAACTGTACAGATGATAAAAAGGAGAACAGAATTTGACAGAATAGAAATAAATTCCAAATCTTTAGATATACTATGTTTCTTATTTATAATTTCATCTGTATCACCCTGTATTCAAATCTGCCTGCCCTTCTTTGCAATGAAATTCATATTTTCCCCCTGACGTTCAGTAAGTTGATGCATAAAGTCAAACCAAACAGTATCATTATTACCACACTTCATACATTTTGGTTTGGTTCACTTGCCTTCCCCATTTCCCCACAATTTTGACACATTTCCTTTTGATACCAAGCAATAAGGTGATATAAAGTTGTGGTTTGCACAAAGGTTATTACTTACATGCAAAATACTAGATGCAGGAAACAGAAATGTAGTGTTTCAAAAACAAGTTTTACAAACGTTTATGGTGCAATGGGATCCACGTCTGAAAAATTGTCGATGGTCCATGTCGTAGACTTTTATAATAGGTTCATAGGTAGGTACTAGGCTATCTGTCCGAAGGCATTTATAAGCCTAACCAGAATGTGTTGGCTTTCGCTGCCCCCTTAGATTAGTTCCCTGTGCCTCTGTCCAGCAGAGCCACTGAAGTGATCCCTGTGGTAAAATTTCTGTTTCCCATCCACTCGTCAAGGTTTCTCTTGAAGAGGGTTAGCGAGGGGCTCTGCCTAATGTAGATTGGAATCTTGTTCCAAAGCATGGGAAGTCTCTGGGACAGGAATCTATCCCTCCAGCACGTCCTATTTATTGTTGTGAGGTTTAGATTCCTAGAGTGTGTGGCTCGAAGGGCTATGGTTTTCTTTAGGTGGAGCATGTCCATCAATTCTGGGTTGGACATGGCCTTGTATGTCAGGCAGAGATCACCTCTGAGTAGGCGGTATGCAACTGAGTACAGCTGGAGTTTCTTCAGTCGAGTTGCATAGGGCATCTGCTTGAGGCCAGTGATCCTCTTGGTGAGGAACTTCTGTGGTCTTTCCAGTTGTTGCAGGTGTCTTGTAAGGTACATCCCAAATGGGGCATTGTACTCTATGATGGGTCTGAAGAGTGATGTGTAGAGGAGCCCAATGACTTCTTTCAATCTGGATGCAAACCCTTTTGTGATTAGGTGGGCCACATAGAAGGATTTTCTAACCCCTATGGCAATGTGATTATCAAAGGAAAGATTACTATCTACTTGGGTCCCCAGATCCCTTATTACGTCTTCCGTATTTAGGGGGCTACCACCTATGTGGTAGTTTGTGGGTACTTTGTTTTTTTCCAAAGGGGATGACTATGCACTTTTTGGCATTTAGCTTGAGGCCATGGTTTTACACAGGTATCTGTCTCAGTGAGACCCTTTTGGAGGATCAGTGGGTACTGAGACCCTTATTCCAGCAAAAATTATCATAAATGAGGAGAAGGAAGGGAAGAAAGAGTTGGGACATAAATTATGATAAAACATGCCACTGTAAATTCTAACAAACACATAACACAGATGGCTTTGGGTAGGGAACATAAGGAGAGAGAGATCAGACAGGCAACAGGTCAAGCAGAGTAAGAAAAGAAAATGAAACAATAAAATGATATATCGTTTATTTTCAGCTGATGATGCAGATTACAGTACCGTGATATATATACATCCAGGAATGCCACATGGCCCAGGAGTTGGGAGAGGTGATTGTTAGATCACTGGCAGTATCTGATCCCTATGTTGAATAGCAAAAATCAAACATGATTCCCATTTCACGGGTGAAGCAAATGAGGTCAAGACAGACAAGGCTCATTGTGCTAATAAAGTTTAAGGTTTTAAAGAACTGAATTTGAAAGTCAAATCAAAAATGCAACTCTGGATAGCCATGTGGCCAGTGAAGTCTCTTTCTGACCATTACCAAGTACTGGAGATGTAAAAGTACTGCTACAGTAGTTGCAACTTGGCAGCCGCAGCTAACATGGAATGTCTAGCATTTGAGAAAAACAAGTCTTGATGCTACTACAAAATGGCCTAAGAGTTTAATGAAATGCTAGAAGTATGCAAGGGACACTTGTTGCTTCTGTAAAGTGAGGGTTAACATGAGTTATCAATACTGTTCAAGAAAATCATAGCTTGTCCCTTCCAGAGCACTAGACTACATAAAGTAGCCGTATATATGTTGAAGTCAGTGGATTTGTTTTTGATATTGTCTGCTCTGCAGTACAATCCCAACCAGCTCACAACTTATTTCACCCTTCTTCCATTGAAGTTTTTCTCTTAGGGCCAGAAGAAATCTGGCATGGAGTTTTACTTCTTAAAAGCAGGAGTCTGTCTGTGATGGCAACCCCTCCACCACTCAGTAATCTAGGATTTACTCTCAAAAATAAAACTTCTCCGGTCGCAACACTGAGTGGAGACAAACTGCTGAAACAATTTTGCCTCACCAGTTAATACTGAAATACTGATGCTGTTAATTTTCTTTATAACACTTCTGTGATGTGGTCCTTGTGACTAGAACAGAAATGTAATCGGGTTTGGAGAGCCTTACGATTGTTCTGCATGATTATATAAAGTTATGAGCTGAAAGCACATAATCAAAGTGTTTTTCTCTCTTATACAAATGTTATTTTCCCTGGGATTCAGAAAGGCTTAGTTTGATGAGGAAGCCTTTTCTCAGAAGGTTTTTCTCTATCATGCAGAGCCTTTCCTATTCTTAGACTGCTATCCAGCCATGTTTTTCCCCTGACTAGAGCTTTAGGTTGCCATACTTGTATGTGATCTTGTGAATGTCTCTCTTGCTGAATCATGTGTTGGCCACCAGCAAGCTATTTGGCAGACAAGAATCTTGACTGGCCTCTCCTTTTTCATTGTTGCCCCACCCATTTGTGTGTTTGTGCATTTGCATGTGCAAGAAAGCTAGCTCAATGAAAGTCTATGTGTGAATGTGAGACCATAAGAAGAAATTATGTGTGTTTTGCGTATCATATATTTGGTTGAAGTGAGTGTGAGGGATGGGTCTGTTAGGAGATTTTTGTATGTGTGAGAACTCAAGGTCAGTGGGTCAATGCGCTATTGTGTTATTGGAGAACAGGAGGGTAGGGAAGTTTCTCCATTTCCCCACTGATGTAGGGTAACTGATTCACGTGTGTGCAGGGTGGCTTCTTCCAAAGCCTTTTTTGTCTTATTTTTCTCCAGAAGCTGATGGAGCATGCCATCAGTGATTGTGCTTGATGATGTCAGTTAAAAATGAATGTTTCTTCATCAAACTGTTAAACAACTTTGGTTTTATGAATAGGCGATCTTGGTAATTGCTTTCTCCTGCAGTTCCCAACAGAGATTACTTTGCATATTTTAGTATTTGCTAAAGGTATCACTAGGAAATTCATTTGACATATTTTAGTATTTGCTGAAGGTTTTATTAGGATTTGTTAATATTATGCTTTAGTTATACTTTTTAATTCCTTTATTTAGTTAGAACTGGTTTTGTTTTGCCTGTAATGACATCTTCTAATAAACTATTTGCTGTTAACGTCTTCTATCCTTTTATTCTTTTCATGTCTGAAGGGTGGATGATTTTTTTTCAGAGGCTTCTGTTTCTGAACTGTATGCATGCAGTATGTAAATTATTTCTTTGTAAAGCAGTGATCGGGAAATTTGGTTTAGTTTTGGGTTTTTATGTCTTATTTAGCATTTTTAAATTAAAGCATGTATACTTTTCATTTTAGATGTTCATTTTAGGTGGTCTGGAATGTTTGGAGAGGTGTCATTTTCTCTTTTTTGGATATGCAGTGTTTATCTTTAATATTTTTCACACTGTAAGTTTATTTTTGCCTTATTTTATGTAGGATTTTTCTATTCAACCTTAGTTTAGAACAGCTGTATTAGGATAGCTAGGGTATTTTGAGAGGTGTCGGTGGGTTTTTTTTGTGTCCAATATCTACATATATATTTTATTTTTTAGCAAATTATGTAACTGTGGCAGGTTTTTGTGAAAATTTTAGCTGCTTAAATAACACGCCAAAGATGTGGGTAAACTGTTGATAATGCACCAAGAGTGTACGCAATTACTAATGATGGACCAAGTTTATAGATAAAATTTAATGTACTCCATTGTACTACATGTTGTAATCAATACTTAATTTGAAACCCACTGCTAGGATATATGTATATTATATATATATATATATATATATATATATATATATATATATATTTACATATATATATATATTTATATATATATATATATATATATATATATATATATATATATATATATATATATATATATTAGGCATGTATGTGGGTTTTCTGCAAATAATCTACACAAGTTTTTTGACCCGTGATTCAATGAGCTAAATCTTCAATTTCTCATTCAAGAAAACAATGGATCAGGAGAATGTGAAGTTGTTTTTCCCATACAACCTATATTAGAGCTCATTATAGAATTTGCGAAATGCAACACTATTGAACTTGGCCCCTTGCAGGACCCACATTACAGCCCATTATGAAGCTTCAGCACCAGCTAATGGGTGAACATTGAATCTGCCCCCTGCAGGATCCTTATTAAATCCCGTTATGGACTTTTAACAAAGCAACAGACTTGGTGAATATTGTACTTGTTCTCCTTGAGGACTCATGTTAAAGCCTGCTCTGGACTTTTAGTGAGTTGGGGATGGGTGAACTGGGCTTGATGAAGTATGGATTGACAAATAATACTGCAATATATATTCATATATACACACCGACACACACACACACACACACACACACACACACACACACACACACACACACACACACACACACACACACACACACACATATATATATATGCACTTTGGTTGAAAATTTAACCTTTTTTTCATCATTAGCAATAGCTAGAAGAATTAGTTACACAGTCCCCTACACAGGCATAAGTATCAGAGACGGCAACAGGAATTATTGCCCCTGCCCCTTCCTAAATGTCTACTTTTTTTATATTACCTTTTATCGATACTCATCATCAGTCAAGAGTAACGTATCTCTGTTTATTTGTGGTTATTCTTTCAAATAAACTTATTTAAAGGCTTAAACTACTTTCAAGCAAGTCAAATACAATCTATCCTAACTTCGCAGTAATACACTACTGCTTCCTGTGTTTTGTTGTCATAGTATATGCTTGCTACCATTTTAGTTTTGATGATATGAAGAGACAGCCTTAATAGTTGGAAGTGACTGAAAATTATGGACATTATCTGCTTTTCTGTTCAGGTTGAATGGTGTGGAAGTCAAGTATTATAAGCCAGATTTATACTGGGAAATTAACATTTTTAAATTCTGAGCTGTCACTACCTTATCTAAAGACTATCTATCTATCTTAATAGAGCCATTTACTAGTGAATAAAGAGAATAAAACAAAATGTATGCTTACATTGCTACTGGTGCAAAAAGGCAGTTAGTTTAACTGAGAAGCAGAATGTGCTTGAAAAAGCGTACACAGTAACATCTTGTTTCATTGCATAAGTTAGGAACAATATAGACAATTCAATTTCATTTTTTGTGTCATATTACTAAACTTTATGATTGCCAAGTGCCTTTTTCTTTCCATTTACTGGAATCTCTGTCTCCAGTAAGATGAAAAAAAAAGTCTGTCTCCATGACTAATGTTAATAGATATGATTTAAGAAAAAAAGAAAACCTTGTATTCACATCTGGCACAGTTTAACATATCGTCGCTGGCTTAATAGAGCATTTAGGCTGAGCAAGAAGAAATATGTATTTGTTTTTGTTTTAAAGTACATATCTGTTGCCAGAAATAGCCTTTTAACAGGAAATATACAATGAAAAGCCAAGGGACTCAGCTACAGAAATATACATTTCTGAATGCCACAAAGAATGTATTCTTTCCCATCCGTTATTTTTTTTTGCCCTAAGCATAGTAACTTGGATGAATCAAAAATCAACTAAGAAAACACACGCGAGTGTCTAAAACAGAAAGCAGGTAAGAATAGAGCAACACTGTGAGAAAAAAAGTTTCAGATGCTTCAGGTATTTTTCTAAAAAGATGTATCGCTCAAAGTGTCGGCAGTAATATTCAGAATAAAACAGTTATATACATTTAGTATACTGATTTAACATCTTTTAATACATACAAGTCATATTTTTTCAAAATGTCAGGAAGATAAGGGGAGAGGCATAGCAATGATAATTAAAAGAAATGGGGCAGCAGTAAATGTTGGTTTAAAAAATGTTATTTTTGCAAAGGAACATACTAACTGATTCGTCTAAATGGAATCAAAAACCCAGTGCTCCGGAAAGCATTAATGAAAGTATCATTGTGCAGATGGGTCAGTGTCTCTATACGTGAGCATTTGAGGACCAAGGACATATTTTGTCTCCATATTACTCTATATGTGTCAAATCACGAGGCAGTAGAACAAGCAACCATATTTCTAACTCCTTTTTTTATATGACTAATTCATTAAGTAAACTTATCAATATCACATTGCTACAGCTTGTCAGCTTTCATTTTGCTATTTTACTTTATTATTCTTATCAGTATTGACACATTTTAAAACCATGTTTGTGGAAATTGTGGAAAAAATAAAAGGCTTATAAAACATGGCTGAAATTGATTAAAACTTGCTGTGCAGCTGTGCTTTGCAAGTGCAGATAAAATGGTAATTGGAATTGCTCTCAGCTTTACAGATTTTCACAGAATGCCTAGATCTTTGCCTCATATTTTGGTCTGTTCTTCATAAAATTTATTTTTTTCAGCAAACAACTGAGGAATGAAGTCACTAAATAATGCTATATATTGAGTTACAGATTTCATAGCCTTCAGAAAATGCTTGTTAACATAAATCCTGTTATGCTAGCAAATTTCTGAGTTTATAAGAACAATATGTAAAATCTGACTCTATTTTTGGGACTTTGTCCTCCCATTATTTTAGGGTTTGCCCAGATTTCTTGCCCTAAGACACTGATATTTTGAAATTATGACAAGATAATTTGAGATGTTCATAAAGCTAGACTGTGCTTTAAATTAAGTTTCCTTGTTTATTTCTTGTATACGAAGCAGCATTATTATTATTTAGAAATAATCCCAAGCTACACAGCTTTTATGTTATGCTATGGTGCAGATCAATGTTAACTTCTTTAAGATATAATTCATATGACAGCACACCTGGTACTGGAAATATCGCAATAATGAGTGGAGCAGATAAATGTCAATTTCCTAAAGGACAAGATAGGTATTAGTGTAGCTGGAAACAGTTGTTGCAATATTGGATACAGCAAAATATCTCACAGTGTAAATAAAAACCCTGGTTCACTGTGCCACTGAGTGTACCACAAACTGTATGAAGTATACTATATTACTTATGTTTGTGGGGTGGTGGTGCAAGACATGTGGCCTCCCTTTTCAACAATATAATGGAGTATGGAAAGGGTGTATATGAAAATTGGCAAAGGAAGTGAGAGCACTCAAAGGGAAGTAAGTATAGAAGCACAAAGTTGGTTGGGGCAAAGGCAGGGCTTTTTTGTGGAGCTGCAACTTACTTTTTCATATAAAAACAGAAGACATGTTGTGGTAGGTGAAGGAAGAAAAAAAACAGATGCAGAAAGAGGGGGTATAATAGTTTGTGGCAGCAGGAAACATGCATGTCCACAGCTAGTGGGGTTTGGCTTTGCTGACCTGAAATTGTCCATAAATAGACTTAAAAGAAAAACTCATGTACATTCACAATTGCTATTTAGCTGAAACACCTGATGTCCTTAAAGGAAAATTTATATATATCCCATGCCACCTCTAATACAAGAGGTTTAAGGTATCACACAGTGGAAAGTCTAGCTTTGCTAGATTTTTCTTATTGGTTTTTAAACTATTAAATATAGAGAAACATGGGTGGATGTGCACATTGCCATAGTCACATACATACAGAAGGTGGGCAAATGGGGATGTGGCAGGTTTGACCAATGTATAAGGTATGGAGAATTCCAGAGGAGGAAAGGGATCAGACCAAGCAGAGGATAGGGTAACATGCTGGTTGGGGACAGTGTGGTCTAGAGGGCCCCATACACAGAATTATCATCAACTGTTGGGTTTCAGGTGGCTAGTGTAATGGGTCTGGTCACCCTCTGCTGGCCCGGTAATTATGGCCTGACATTCTGGACAATCAGAAATTCAAGGCAGGAGACTATCGGTATGGCTATGATGGTTCGACACCTTACAGTCCTCTGTACCTTTAAACAACTGCTACAGCCAAAATTTTGGTGCAGGTAATTGGTCAGCAGTGTCTTTATGAGAGAGCCTCCAACCCCTTCTGGCAAGACAGTGCCATACCAATCAGTGGACTTAACAACTGTTGGTGTCTGAAGTAAAGATGCTTGGGCCTCCTCCTTTTATTCTTCAGGTTTGGCTGCACAGTGGAGACATAGGTTCATAGGTGTGTACTAGGCTAATGGCCCTGGAGCCTTTACAAGCTTAGCCCCAAAAATTGCCCTGGTGCTGTGCCACCTGATGTTAGTTCACAGTGCTTCTATCCAGTAGGGCAACTGGAGTGATCCCTGGGGTGAACTTTCTGTTACCCATCCATTCATCGAGATTTCTCTTGAAGAGGGTGAGCAAGGTGCTCTGCTTGACATGAATGGGAAGCTTATTTCAGAGTATGGGCAGTCTTTGGGAAATGAACCTGTCCCTCCAGCATGTTCTGTTGATTGTGGTAATGAGGTTGTGATCTCTGGAGCATGTGGCGTGAGGGGATTGTGATTTCTTTAGGTGTAGCATTACAAGTAGGGCTGGGTCAGATAGCTTTGTAGGTCAAGCGGAGATTGCCTCTAAGTAGGCAATAGGAGACTGAGAATAGTTGAAGTTTCTTGAGTCTGTCCATGTAGGACATGTGTTTTAAGGCCTAGGATCTTTTTTGTGAGGTACTTTTGTGGCCTCTCCAGCTGTTGTAGGTGCCTGGTCAGATATATGTCAAATGAGGCATTATATTCAAATTTTAGTCTAGAGAGGGATTATGATCTCTTTCTTCCTGGATGCAAAAAGTTTGGTTATAAGATATGCCACATAGATGGACTTTCTGATCACAGTGGCAATATGGTGGTCGAAGGTGAGGTTGCTGCTGACCTAGGTGACCAGATCTCTTATGGCCCCTTCAATGTTCAGTGGGCTCCCATTGATGTGGTAATTAGTGGGAACTGAATTTTTTCCAAAGGGAATGATAACGCATTTTTTGGCATTAAGCTTGATACCAGTCATTGGTCTCAGTGAGGCCCTTTTGTAGGATGTCTGCATCACTTGGGGAGTTGATAATGACTCTTAGCTTGCAGTCATCAGTGAACTTGGTCAGCCAGAGTCCCTCTGTGTTGGCCTGGACTTCTGAGAAGTAGATGCCAAACAGGAGAGGGCCCAGGATTGAGCCCTGTGGGACTTCACTTGTGACTGTCGACAGTCTGACTTGGAATCCACAACATTCACTCTGTGGATCCTGTCTGTGAGCCAATTTGCAACCCACCTAGTGATAAAAGGATTGATGCCCAGTTTGGTGAGTTTATCAATGATACCCAAGTAGGGAATGGTATCAAAGGCCTTGGCCAGGTCGAGGTACGCTATATGCACTGCTTTACCCTCATCCACAGCCTTGGTGACTGCCAGAAAGAAGTCAGCCAGGTTCAGCAGGCAGGATATCCCCTTGACAAAGCCAAACTGTGTGGGGTCAAGGGTTTGGAGATTGCCTATATCTTTGTTAAACAAGTCCATGATGATGCACTCCATAGCTTTGCATACCAGAATCATCAGGTTAATGGGGTGGTAGTTCTCAGGGTCAGTAGTCACAACCCCTTTATGGAGAGGGATGATATAGCAGTGCGCCATTTGTTAGGGACAAACCTGAGGTAAGGGCTGTGATTGTACAGGGCACACAGATGTGGTGCCAGTTAATTTTGTAGCTCATGTAGAATGCAGCCAGGAATATTATCAGGTCCCATGGATGGTGTATTCTTGGTTTTGGACAATGCAGCTTTTACCTGTGCCTCGGAAATGTTGGGTACCAGGTTTCTTCTGGTATTGTGATAACGCCTTTGGGGGAGGAAGGCGTAAAGTTGGCACTGAATCTGTCAGCCAGTATGTTGGCCATATCTGTTGGCTCACTATAGGAGACATAATTGTACAATAACTCAGAGCAAATCTGGGTATTGCCTTGGAGGTTCTTGATATAACTATAGAAGGCTTTGTGGTTGTTTTTGGAGTCAGCCACAATTCTGCCTTCATAGCTGGCTTTAGAGAATTTGATAAGGGATCTCAAATTTTTGTTGAAGCTGATAAGGGAGTTTTTTTCAAGTCTTGTGATTTTCTTTTCTGCAACAGTTTCTTCCTTCTGTTGTAGAGTTTATTGATGGCTGGGGACCACCAGATTGGCTTCCTTTTTTGAAGGAGACCATCTTGGTTCTATTTGGTATGGCAAGTTCCATGCATTAGTGCATTGGTGTCTAATCTGGCAGTCATGCAGCTATTTTCCATTGGCATGGCTAGTTAGCCAGCTCTGTTTTTAGGAGCCTAAAGTCAGCTTTGGAGAAGTTTTTCAGGGTGGTCGCCTTAGTGGGGGTGTAGGTGAGATGGAGATTTCCATAGTGATCAGTTTGTGGTCGGATTTAACCAGGGAGGAATTGATTATAGGTGTGGAGCAATGGTCTCCCATGTTGGGGATCACCAGGTCGAGGATGTTACTTCCTCTAGTGGGGGTCAGAATGAGCTGGTCTAGGGCACTGGATCTGATGAATTCCAGGAAGCATTGAGCCTGTACATTGGTACTTGAATAGTTTTCCCAATTGATGGAAGGGTAGTTGACGTCACCCAGTATGAAAGTATTGGGTTGGACCTTGATAGATTCCAGGGTGCTTAGAAACGTGGAGTGGAAGTCTAGGGACATGGTTGGGGTTTTGTAACAGACTATGACTTGTATCACCATCCTACCCATTGTTAGCTGTACATGAAGTATCTCGGATGCATTATACTGGGCTACCAGTTTAGAGGAGTGCATATCCTTTATGAATATGGAGACACCACCATCTTTGAAACTTCCAGATGTATTCTGGGGCCAAAAGGTATGGAACGAGTTGTAGCCTGAGAGCACAGGGGTGCTTTCTGCCTCTTTAAACCAGGTCTCTGTTACAGCACAAATGTCAGCATTTTCCATTTTGTGGAGAGCTTCGAGTGAGTGCATCTTGAGATTAAGACTTCTAGCAGCATGACCCTCAGATTGCATTTGTTTGTAGCTATTATGGTGGAAATTTGGTCTTTGGAACACTGTCTAAAAAAGGCACTATAGGGGTGGCAAGAGCCTTAGCCAGTAACCGGAATCCCAGTGGTGACAGATGCAGGCCATCTCTGGCAAAGCATTGAGGTCTGTCGATCATGTCATCCCAGGAAGAGAGGGACTGGATCCCTTTAGAATGACACCAGAAACTTATCCACTTGTTGAAGTCAGTCATTTTCTGCTCATACTGTGGTATAATCCTGCATCACGGTAGAATACTGCTCATGGCTAGGGTCATACCTGCCTGGGCCACATAATCTGAGAGTTCCATTACATCTCTTTTCATGTATTCCAGGGAGATACATCTCAGTTGATTCACACCCATGTGGACAATGAATGTGTTATATTTGTACTTGTTGTGGAGTGACCTGAGTGTATGTGTTATATGGTGGATCACAACTGAGTCTCCTATGATTAGTACATTGGGCAAAGTGTTTTGCCTTAAGGGCATAGGTTGAGGGGCAGGGTCTATATTATAACATCAACTGTTGAAAACAGCAAACACCCTTACCTTGACACAACTTAATAGAAACACTAAATCCCGAACAGGCTGAACAGCAATTTTTCCCACGGAAAAAATCACTGGGCTAAAAAAAAAAAAACAAAAAACAACAAACTGACAGACCCCCCCCCCCTACTTAAATATACCAACTCTGAGATGGCACTACAGTGGAGGAAATGGCAAATTTCAAACAAATGCCCAACGATTTTTTTTCCCTGGGAAAAAAATTGCTTTTCTGGCCATTCAGGATTTAGTGTTTTGGTTAAGATGTGTCAAGGTAAGGGTGTTCGCTGTTTTTAACAGTCGATCTTATAATATAGACTTGAGGGCACACTGTGGTGGTGAGCTATATGTTCTGTGGTTGATGTTTTGGAGGGTTGTGTGTTCCATGTAATGAGTTGCAAGTGTTGACCTTCTCCCCTTGACCAACTAGTCCGGTCTTGGCTGGAGTGTGCACTGCTTCCAGTTTGGTGATGTAAGTGCATCTCTCACATGTATGAGTGTTGGGAGGTAAGAGGAGGGGGTTGTCTGTGCATATGAGACAGTTGCTACACTGTCTCAGAATGCCCAAGTGCACCAGGTTAGCAGGAGAAAGCAGATGAAATTCCCTTACAATCATACCAGGAGGGGTGGTCATAACCAATAAGTACTGGTGTTGTTACTGAGTAGAAACAGCTGGTGCTGATAGCACCTAAGTGTGTTACAATAAATGGTACACAAGCCTGTTGAAGTGCTAGTTGATTAGGCTAATTGAAGTGCAAGAAGTAAAAGAATAAGCACATTCCAAGGGAAAAATTGAACAGCAGACATTCTGGCACCAGTAATAGTTTACCTCAGCTGAGAGCCGCTGCGTGAAGCACAAACCGACGCAAACACGGGCTTTTAAACTAGAATGTTGAAAGGGATGGAAAAACTGCCCAAACGGCCAATAAACTAGAATTTCTGGGTCAGAAACAACTTCTCTTGTGGTAGATAGGCTACCTAGTGCTTACCACTCCCACTGATAAGCTAGAAGGCTTCCCTCTAATATAGAAAGGTCTGGGCAATTTTGTATCTTGACTAGACTAGTTACAGGAAAGATGGGAAACAAGCTTAGAACATTTTTGGGAAAGTTGCCTTAAGTATGAAAAAAATATATAGTGAGTGGGTACTAGTGTATATGTCAGTTTTTAAGGCAATGTACTTAATTGAATTAAATATAATTTCTTTTTTCTACAAAATGTCTTTACCTTCTCCTCTATGTTAAATAGAAGGTGCTACAGTATTTCTAAAAATGTTTGCTATGATGTGTTAATTGTCGTCTATAATTTATATAGTTTAAATTCTTCCTTTTCTAAAACTGCATAACTACCTGTCTTCTGTCATCTGATTATATTTTACTCCTTGTGCAGCTTTTCTCCCAGGGCCTCCACTGAAAATGAGTTTCTGACTCAGTGGACTTTTCTGGTCAACAAATGTCAATAAATAAATAAATGTTAAAAGTAGCATACTCTAAATCATTTGCCAGCTGTACTCACACTGCCATCTTGTCAGTCTTTCCTGCCAGTCCATGTGGTTCAAGCATCTTTTCTTACAAGTCATAAAATAAAGTAAATGTCATTACAGTTAGACAACTGAAGGATTAAACAGCCAGAATGAGATAGGATTGCTGATGTTCTAAACTATCTGAAACTGCGTTACTGGTGCAGGCTATTCCTTTGTGAGGAGTGTAACACCCCTGCTGGTGCACTAACAAGAAGCTCTGTCTGTGTCCAATGCATCTATCCAGCTCCAAATAGTACCAGAGATCAAGTTCTTTACTAAATGATTATGGACAAAACAAAAACATGGGAGCACCAATACCCAAAATTAGGGACATTTTTTTATGTATTACTATCATTTGCTTAACAAAGGTTCCTAGAACAGGTTTTGCCTCAGCATCCACTCCATCTGAACAAAGAAAAATTAAACTGTGATGCCTATCTTTACTGATTGAGTGTAATCCTTAGCTATTTATGAAAAAATATATATCAGAGACAGGGCAAAAATATGAGGCAAAATCCGGGACATTCTGCAGAATTCTGGACTGTTGAGAGTTATGCAAAAGATGCATGTCATTGACCTATGCTTGCATCTCCCCAATTCTGTGCATTCCAAACAGCATCATTGTGCAGCAATAGTATATAGCTTCCTCATTTACACATAGCAAATATAATTAAAATTATATTTCCTGACAAAAAGCAATAACACCTTCATATAGTTGTTCATGCTGGCCAACCTTTGTGGAAAGTACAGCTGCATGGCTGACTGATACTAAGTTAGCATAAGGGAATCTGTTTCAATAAATGCTTCCAATGACAGCAAGAAAAGAAAGAATAAAGGGCAAGCAGCAACAACTGAATGCGTAGAATACAGATGAAAAGTGCATGTGCAAATGCATGCCGTGGGAATGAAACACAGGATTTCCGCAGGGCACAGGTGTATCAGACATTGTTTTGCAACTCTTTGCAAAACTTCATACCGATATGTGCTACAGCTTTTTCACAGTGGTATGCTAGCCTTTTCATCTAATGCCTAAGCAAACTCTATAAAGTTATCCTGCTATTCACTTCAGTATAGATAAAGCCCTCCTAAGGCAAGATCCATACCATTATATCCTGACATCTTCATCTTCCATGTTTTTTTCTGCTCCTTTGGATTAGATATCATCCAAACACTCTGCCATATAATGTTGTAAGCTTCAAGCTTGTCTGCTTTGCTTTAAGTAAGCCATGCTGAGATAGTCTGAAACATGCATTTATCCTTAACTCTGAGAATGACATTTACATTACCAAGAGCAAAACCAAATAAAATTGCTTATTACTATTGGTCAAGTATCTTGCATGACACACTCATTACTCAATGTTAACATTAAACATCAGATTTTTTCCAGTATTTTCTTAATATGTGCTATATCATATTGTTCCATGAGCAAAATGTCTACCACGTAATACACAAGTTCCTGACAAAACATGCCGTAGGAGTTAAGACTGAGGCTTTAAGTCCAACAATCATTTATGTCTTATCTGCATTCCCAGTGCTAATGCAAACTAAATTGAATATTGTTTTGAGATGATGGGTGAAATATTTTACCTCTGTAGAGCATTTTTTACATCTTCTGAAGCTGAGAAGCTTGTAAGCCATTCTTTGTTAATGTGACATTTATTGAAAAGTATGTCAATGTCAGCATATTACACATAGTACCTATCACAGACGTCAAGACCATTGATTTTTAACAGCATTACACTCATTAAGCAAAGCCCATCATAAATCACTTTCATTTCTGTCATATGGCAGATGAGTTAAAGAGTAAATAACCCATCTAAGATGTCAAACAATTCTTATCCTGTTTGCAGTGAGATAAGCTGAAAAAAGGGAAATCATTGAGAGGCAACAGATAAGGAATAAAGCAGAACATTCAGATTAATATTCTGTTCAGACAGTTGCATAACTAGAAAAGGAAACTTCGCTTTGCTGAATAGAAATTTGGCCAATAGAATATATGTTTAAATTCTGAGGACTTCTTAAAGGTATGCCAACCCAATACAAATATTTATCAGGTATAGCCAATATAACTAAAAAATAATAACAGTAATAATAACAGTAATAACAGTAATAAGTTGGCTGGTCCTTCTGTGCCCCAGTTTAGGACTAAGAGCAAGTTTAGTTATCTGCTGGAAAAAAGTAACATTTAAAGACAGAACATTAAGTTTACAATGATATGACTCATCTGTGTTATTGTGTACATAAAAACCTGCTGGGCACTGCATACTGCAATGTTCTGTACATGTTTATTTCAAAACTTTTCAGGCCACCATTGCTAGGGATCTGCATTGTCCTGGTAAACAAGCTAGGCACCATAATTTATAGCTGCAAAAAGCTGACTGGCTGGATATGGTTGAGTGGGTAGAAATAAGAGATAATTATGTCAAACCACATTACAATGGGGATAGGTAACTATAAGAACATGGACAGACATTGTAAAGGGTAGCAGTGGAAACACTTCAAATTACTATTTAAAATCTGAAACTGATTACATGTTTTTCTGAAGGGTTTATAGAAGAAAATGTGATATGTTTGAAATGTTAAAGAAATTCAGGTCTTATTGACTGACAAAGAAAAAGATTTCATGATTGAGATGGAGAGATTATGGACAGGGCATTGTTCAATGATGCCTTTTCATGATACTTTGGAATAGCGATGGATAGTATACAAAGAAAAATATAGGAAAGAGTATTTAAAAATGGAAAAATATGCTGCAGAAATAAGAACAAATTATGAAATGTTTCAAGAATTTGAAAAATGTTTGGAAGGGAATGATGAGCTCATGGAGAGAAAGGAAAAAGAAATATATGAAGAAAATGTTACAATTAAGCAGAAATTTGCCTTGCAAGGCAAAAGTGAAGAAGTATCTCTGAGTTTTGGTAAAAAAATAAAAAAGAAAGTAGGATGATAAAAACAAAAATGCTGTGGAAATATAAGATACGAAGGGAATTTTTCGGGAAGGTAGAGGATATAATTTAAATGTATATAAAGAAGTTGAAAAAAGTAAAAAGTTGGATTAGGTCAGGAAGGAAATAAGTGACCTAGAGAGAAATAATGTGATTAAACTAGAATTAAAAGATTTATAAGATGTTTTGAGAGATGTTAAAAAGTCAAGTATGCCAGGACCAGATGAAATATTGTATAATTTTTATATTAAGCCGAGTTAAAGGAAAATGTAGTTTTTGTTAAAGTTTTAAATTATTGGTTAGAAAATGGTATAGCAGATAGGGTGGTCTGTGAGGAGTTCATAAAGTTTTTTGTTTTTTTATAAGACGGTGAAAGGTATGATATTAAAAAAATTTGGAGGTCTTTAATACTGTATAATTTTGACTATAAACTATTATTAAACAAGTAGGAAGGGTTATGAAGGATAATGTAGCCGAAGGAATATATAGAATTGTGGAGAAGAGACCAATGAAATAGTGATTACTGTTAAAGACATTGTGAACATTTTATTAAATTAAGGAAGTGAAGCTAGGATTATAATTTGTGATATAGAGAAGGCATATGACAAAGTATGTCAAGGAAAATGAATTTGCAATACATGAAAAAGTTAAATTACTGAAAGTAGCTTATCATAGTTCATAAATAAATTATTGATTAATGGTTGGTTTGGTAAAGAAGTAAAAGTTCAAAGAAAAGTTCAGCAAGGGTGTTCTCTAAGTGTGGTATTATTTGCTATGGTCATAAATGTTATCCTCCTTCAGAAAGGGGTTGTTGATATTTGTAATAGTGGGAATATGGTTTATGTGTTTGATATAGTTGTAATACCAATGGTAGGGGTGGATTAAAGAAATAATATGGAAGCTAGAGCAATGTATGAGAAAAGTTGATTTAAGAGTTAATAAAACTAACTGTATGGGAGTTGGAGATGCAATTAACATTGCAAATTGGAGATTATCTTTTTAGGATCAAAATTCAGTAATACTGATATAATAATATGTGGAAGGAAATGGTGACAGATATAAAAAACAACAAATATGTGGGAGGTATTTTGAAGTATCATTTAATATAAAATATTTAATGCATTATGTTTTAGAGAAGTTAGGATACATTGCTAATTTGTATGCTTTTCCAGTTAGTAGAGAAAAAGATTTTAGACCTCATTTTTCCTTCATATGGGGATCAAGACTCCATCCTGTGGTTTATATAGCTTCATTACATTTATTTTGGGTTCTTAAAAAAGTTAATAAGGATAATACAGGGTATCATGGAAGTATTGTGAGTAAAAATATAAAGATATATGAAAAGGAAAATGGGAGAAAGTCCTATGAAAAAGACAAACAAGATTATTATGTAATGATAGTATGACATAAAACAGTTTGGAATGAAGTCAAGGGTTCAAGAATGGAATGGTATGAGTGCATCATGGAGCATTTTTTATGATACAAACGTAGAATGATAAAAGAGATGTGATTAAAAAGTAAGAAAAGGGAGAAGGGCAAGATTTCAATATGATTTTGAAATTAATTATTTTATGTGGTGCCTGATTATTCAAAAGTTGCCAGTTAAAGAAGAAATGAAATATAAGCAAATGAAATATAGGATATGTAGAATATATAACATTGAGGAGATTATCAATCATATTGTTTTCTTAAAATTTCAAAGAACAAAAGATATATCGAATTTCTCTGCAAAATAATTTAACTATCACATTTTTCTAGTATAAATATGGATACAATTAATTATGGTTATTGTGGCAGCTGTAAGGATATTAATACTGAATTATTAGATAGAAATGTTGTTACTGCTATGTGGGCTGCATGGTATATAAGCCATCAAAATGTATTAATAAATCAAATCTAGGCTGGACATATGGCACTTCTTAAAATAAAAAAAGTGTTTATAAAGGAAAGGTTGGGGGAGATGAAAGTGGGATAATATTGATTAAGATTAATATAATTTTGCCTGTAATATGACTTTATGACAAGTATTATTTATTTATTTATTTTACATTTGCTAACCTGGAAATTCCAACTGGACCAGGTCTTTTTTCAGTGGAGGCCCGGGGAGAAAAGCTCCGGCATCTAGTTGATTTAGTTTGCATTATATTGCTTTGTTTCATAATGGCTATTATACATAAATATAAATAATTCATGTTTCTTGTTAGAAGATATGCAAATAAATAAAGTCCCCTTATCATTTGATAAGTGCAGTGGGATCTTTTACATCCACCTGAGCTACCACCAATTCAAGCAGATGGGACCTCAGCTTAACATACCATCCAAAAAACAACACACTCAGGAGTTCAATGCCTTCCCCCCAAGGCTGCACTACAGTATCAGCATTCCAGTCACCTGGATTGCACCATAGGTGAGTGTGCTACCTGTTGCGCCACTGATACTGTTCTATCTACACATGATCTACCTGTACCAGACAATCATAGAATGTTAGCATCCATCAGCTACAGACTTTTGAAAAAGCTATGGGCAAGTTCACTATCCTTGACATTGTTTTACAACAGTAACCCCCCCCCCCCACCCAATGTGCAGTAGCAAGTCCTGCCTAAACCTTAACATGAATAAAAATGAAGATGGCGAGAAAGTTAGCATGAATATTCATTCATTATTACTGGCATGTGTAAGTCAGTACTCAACAAAAGAATATTAATCCAAGTTACGGAAAGCTGAAAAAATGCACACAATAACAAATCATCCATTTGTACATAGTTTTGTGAAATAGTCACAGTCCAGGCTGCTGGTTCTCCTTATCTGATTCACTGTCAAGTCCAACATCGCATTGTTCTTCATTTCCAGACTCACTTAATGGGAACATCTCAGCACCTGCAAGTGAAATTAGCCGTGCTGGCAAAATAGAATCTTTTATTTTAATTATCTTTTATAAGAGGGACTGCTCAGACTGTATTATTTTGTACTTTTTATCTTTTTCTACACTGTTTTATTTTTTTAAACATTGTCACTGCCTAACAGGCTATTTAAGCTATATTTGATTTTCTCATTATTTTTAAACGTCATTTTTAAAGTGAACAAACATAACATAATTTGAATCTGATCTTTTCAACCTCTGGCTCCAAGAGTTTGTGGCAAAGACATCCATGCAACCATGTACCCCACAGATATTATTTTTTCCCTGTGCTTTTTGCAGGGGGGCCTGCACCCCCGTGTATATAAATACAAATATACCAACTCTGAGATCACACTACTTTGAGGAAGTAGGTACGCTACATGTGATGTCACTGGCAAATCTGCATGACATGTCAATCGTGGATAATTTGCATGCTACCTCACGGCCATTACGCATGTTGATCACTATCGCTACACCCATTCCTGCAGGAAATGGCTGGGGGGGTACTGTTGTAATACATTGCCCTATCCTTTTGAAAAGAAGAGCAAATATGGCAGTTATATGAGATGAGGTATTTATAGCCAAGATATACATGTTGTGAAGACATCCGGCAGACAAAATTAATCAGATCATCTTAAGAAACATAGTAAGGAAACTAATTCCAAACTTATGCATGCAATAATACAAGCCAAATATGGCTGTAGACAAAGCTTTGTTCATAGGTGTTTACTAGGTTAACAAGGACAAGGGACTTTTTAAGCCTAGCCATGTATCACAAATCTCTGATAAGTTCTGTTACCCTTGATAAGTGTAAGCATGGGCCTGGGAGATGAATAATTTACAGGTTACTTGTGTCCATTAGTGACATAGGTGTCAAGCCAGGGATGAATTTCCAGTTTCTCATTCAATTGTCCAAGTTGCACTTGAATTGGGTTAGGGAGGAACTCTGCTTCACATGGATGGGGAGCCTGCTCCATAGACAGGCTAGTTTCTGGGATACATACCTATCTCTGCAGCAAGTCCTATTTATATCACAGGTAAGGTCTTTAGAATAGGTAATTCTGGTGCTGTTTGTTTTGTGGATATGTAGGAAGTCCAGAGTGAAGGTCTGACAATGCCCTGTATGCCAGCCACAGACCTCCCCTCAAAAGCCAGTAGGAGACAGAATACAGGGATAGGGCCTTGCGGCAGTCTGTATAGGTCATTTTACTTACACCCTGTTGTCTTTTAGTGAGAAACCTCTGTGGACATTACAGTTGTTGAATATGCCTGGTTAGGTACATACCAAAGGGGGCATTGTACTCAATGATAGGTCTGATGAATGCTGAATACAGTGGAGCAATGACTTCCTTGGACTTAGATGCCATGCCTTTGTTTATAAGTTGCACAAAAGAGAATGATTTCTTCACCACTGTAGACACATGATGGTCAAAGGCTAGATTACTATCATGTGTGTCTGTAAGCCCCTGATTACTTGGTCAACTCTGAGGGCTGTGTTATCTATGATAGTTACCAGGGATGGATGACTGCCCATTATTATTCGCCCATTTTGTATCAAAGTTGACTATATTCTCTCTTATCATACAATGAACAGATTGAGAAGTCAAATTAACAATAAGGATCTGATAATAGAAATCCACAATATTGTAGACAGATGATTTCTTTTTCTTTAAGCTGAATACCTAAATGAAAATAAATACCATTTGAACTGTTTTAATTTTCATTTAAAACCCATTTCCACTAGTGAGTAAAGTATGAGGCAATTCATGTATGTTACAGTTCCTATTTGTACCCACTTGATTTTGTAGGTGTCTTGACAAGACACATTTAAAACTTCCAATAATCAATTGAGAGCATGCAAAACAAATAGGTGCGGTCAAGCAGTTTTGCCCAATACCTTCCTTTAGTTTTGTCTTCCTTTTCCTAATTTTGTGCCATGCAGTCTTCACCAGACTGTCTCTCCACTGTCAATCTGTCTACAGAGTCAAAGACACGTATAGTCTTCTCTTCACAATGTAGGTACATTTCTTTAAACAATGATCAGTCATCAAAATGAGTCCATAATAATGGGCATGTTTTGGAATGGACTAAACAACTAACTGATTTAGTAATGCCATAGTTTCTTTCTTATTTCATGCACCAAGACCTTGAGGCAGTTATCCAAAAGAAGTGTGTAAAACATTTTTACTTAAAGTTTTTTAAAGATTTTTTTAGCTGAGACCATACAAACGTTAAAGATGAGAAATCAAAAATATAAATTTATAATAAAGAATTAAAATATCACCAAAGATCAAAATATGAAAAATATAAACAGTATTTTTCGCTCAACTAATAATAAAACTGTGAAACCCTCTCTAAACTAATAATGATCACAATGCAAAAGATATGTCAAGTTCAGTGTGGTTAACGTACAACAATTTAAGCAAATAAAACTGTTTTACATTTAAATGTTTATATATTACATCAGAAATAAAAATTCATGAACTAATGAAATATTGTTTTTTTTTTTTTTGTATTTCTTCAAACATAATGGAAATTTTAGCCAAACTGTATAGTTTACAATTGAATGTTTCGCATTCATGTGAATTATGTTAACATCATTATCATAATCTGTAGTGGTTTTGTTACCGGAATAAGAGAATGAGGCTGTATTACGCTAAGGTTTGTTTCCTGTCTTATGAGCTGGGACACAGATGTTCCCATGCCAAGATTCAGGAAATTTAAGATGCTGTGTTCATAAATTACATTAGTGCATAAGGACGCTAGCCCATTTTATTGTTGTAGCTTAAACAATTTAGCAGGGATACCTTCAGTGATCTAGCATTTTATTGTGTATTTTTTCAAACTACTGAAAGCTTGAAGTATTTCTTCTTATGAGATGTATTCCGTAACAGGAGTTTTGTGACATTCCCAATTACTGTAAGCACTTCTGTCCTGATTCAGGGGTTTAGAACAGATATGACATTCAACAGGATTAATAATAACCAAGTCATAAGTCTTTATCTGATTGTAGTCCATCCTAATAACGGGGCCACATAATCAAGAATTAGACCTGACCACAGTAATAAATGTTATCTCAGTTTTTTGAATCCCTAATAACATATAGCTTACCCCAAGTCTAGTAGAATTGTAAGAGAATACCCAGAATACACATTTAAAAACTGTCAGGGAGTAAAATACAGACATAAAAAGCAAATGCTGCTCCGAATCCACAAACAGTCCTTTAATAAACTCTGTGTAAGTGCTTTTGTTTCCAATAGATTACAGAAACCTCATCAGACAGAAAAAAATGCACTACATCACTTCCTTTTAAATGAGAAAATGGCACCAAAATTACAAATTAATCAAATAAAAAACAACTAAGCAAACATTATATAAATAAATATAAATGCAAAATCATATTATGTCCCTATAAATTTAAATGTATGCAAATATATTTTAAAAAACTTTAAACTAAAAATGCTTTAAATGAATATAAGTGAAAATGAATACAATAATAATTTGGTCTATATTAAATCAGTGAATGCTTAAAAAAGAGAACACTGATTTATCAACCCTTTGAAAGCGAAAGCTTGAAATCCCGAACACACAGAACAGCGAATTTTTTGGGACTTTGCCATTTCTTCCACTGGGGTGTGATCTCGGAGTTGGTATTTTTAAGTAGGGGGGTGTATGGGGGGCACAGCTCCCCACATCGTGGTATGTGGGGGAGAGAAGCCCCCCACTTTATTTAGTGTTTTGAAGTTTTTTTCTTTGTTTTGTGGAACAGCAATTTTTTTTTCCTGGAAAAAAATTACTGTTCCATGTGTACGGGATTTCAAGCTTTCTCTTTTAAAGGGTCGATAAATCAGCATTTGCTGATTTAATATAGACCCTAATAATATATTATATAAACTATAAACATATTATTGCAGACATAGTTTTAAATCTATAGCGTCTAATTGATAATATTGCAAAAATCTACCTCACACAGTCATTTGTGTTTCTAAAAAAGGAAATGCAACATATGGATTGTCTTTCCTTAAATTTTTGGTATCACTAGTATTTTGGGCAAGTAGTCTGGTTTCTGTGCTCTAAAGATCTAGAAGTGTGTGTGTGTGTGTGTGTGTGTGTGTGTGTGTGTGTGTGTGTGTGTGTGAGTGTGTGTGTGTGTGTGTGTGTGTGTGTATGTGTGTGTGTGTGTGTGTGTGTGTGTGTGTGTGTGTGTGTTGGGGGGAAGCAGGAAATTATGTGGATTTGTAAATTAATTCTGAAAATAGGAATGCACCTACAAAAACATCCTGTAAAGTGGTAAATCATACCTGAAAATAGAAACTTTCCTCCAAATAGATACAAATGACAGGTCCAAGCATCTCCTGTACTTTAAATCTAATTGCCAGCCCCACATATTCAGATTCAGTTTAATTCAATTCAGTATTCAGATTCAGGATATTTTGTCAGTCTCATATTCAGGATAAGCTTATGGCATTTATATTATGCATCGTACCATCTCCATGTAAAGCTCCTAGCCTGCAGTTGTAGTTAAACTGGTCCTACTAATCTAAGCAACCACTAACAAAAAAAACATGCTTAAATACAGTATAGATAGACTTTAATACAAAAAGAATATATATTTAAGCTCCTTTGTTCTTTTCAAACACTTAGAACTTCTTCAGAACTAATGATGAATACAGACATCTATGTATAGTCAGAGAGGCTAGCATGTATCATCAAATTATCAAAATAACCTATCTTGAATAAGGTTATAAGGGCACACACAGGTTTACCAGATTTTCAATTTTGTATGTTAACACATCCTATTGTTTAGGTATTTTAGTTAACCAAACTAAACTAGACAAACTAGAAATGTGAACAAAAATCTAAGAGTTCCCGTCGTCTTCTGATTAAGCAGTCCATCTAGCTATATTCCAAATTCCCCAGCTATATAAAATTCAGCATTTGGATGCATTAGGTCAGCAACTGGATTATTACTTCTCAAGGTACAGAAATGTGTATTATGCAATCTATTACTGTAGTTCACTCAAGTCCTTCACCCCATATGAAGGCAGATTGAACCTTCTAAGAGTATGATAATTTCAATATATTCATCTGTTACAGCACCCTCCCCGCTTTGGTCCTTTACAACTAATCATAAATTAAAGGCTGTGTTATTTAACACTTGAAAAATGATCCTTGACAAGGGAAAATCTTTGCTAAAGATTTTTGGATATGCCTGAGTAAGTTATGGATATGCCTGAGTAAGTTAATAGGATTTTTTTATTCATTTAAGTATATACCTGAAATCAGCTTAACTCCCATAGCTGTTAGTGCCAAAAGGTCACTGTGTCAATACCCATTTAAGTTATAAGTTCAGGTTATATGGCGTTTCACAGGAAATTCTGCATGCTGCATAAATTGTGACCCATACATTATCACAGCTTTGTGTGAAGTTCTTTTAATTTTCCTGGAATTCACTGATAAATGTTCTCTTTGTTGCAACAAATGCTTTCAGCAAGAATGAGCTAATGGTAGAGAACTTGATGGTCAACAGGTAGCAAGTGGGAGAAAGAAAGACAGCATTTAGCTGAAGACACCTTCCCTTAGTCATTACTAGAATCTTTCTGAAGCATTATCCTTTTTGTTCAAGACTGCCCACCTTAAAAGCTTGTACTGATTGCACAATTAGAGGCCTGACTATGACCAAAGTGACCAGGGTTTTATTAGTAGTTTTGGTGCTTGACTGTGCAGGGAGGTTATGAGGGGCATGTCCAGTCCAAAGATGAGTGAGCGTACATGCCTAGGAGCACATGTGCTTTAGTTGGGGTTGCTTGGGAAAGTCATTGGCTCTTGGCAATCTGTTTACATGACTAATGTTGCCAAAAATTGAATTGCCTGGGTCCAAATGGGTAGGGTATCAGAACAAAGAATGAGTGTCCATTCTAGACTTCTGTCTGGCAAATGGCTTAATAGTTGCCAAAACATGATCCACCAAGAGAGAAGTCACAAGATCATGTATAAGAGTATCCAACATGCAACTCAGAAAGACTTCCACCTAGTAAGTAAAGGGCACTAGGGTAGAATGGGAGATTGCAAAGTCATCCTCAGTAAAACAGTTGCCTCACAGCATAAATTACTAGTACCCATAGTGAGCTGCAGGGAGTGGTCAAAAAAGGCTTAAAGTCAATGCAGATTAGTGTAAAAACCTGAAAGATGAATGGAGTGAAAAGCACATGAGTTTAAGAAAATACTTAGGCCTTTAGCACCTCAGGAAAAGAATGAAAGCATTTCAAAACAGCAAATGTAAAGACAATAGAACCACATGTGGCTGAGTTAGGTATGTAAATACTGTGCATAAGGAAAGCTGATGGCAGAATACAAAAGTCCAGAAAGTTATCAAAAGAAGGGATGGCAAGAAAAAGTAGGATTAAAAAAGATGGATAAGGCAAGGAAAGAATAGTAACGGACTAGCAAAGATGTTAACAGACAGTAGCAATAGAAAAGAACAAGCCCTCAGAGGCACACTATCAGCTTTTGGAAGGTAACTCAGCAGATGGCACAAAGAAGCTCTAACAGGCTGCAAATAAAAGACAGAAAGATAAAGGATACATTCATCATGCAGTCATTAGACACCACTCTTAAAGGATCCCAGCGACAACCTGCTCACCAGTCCACAGGACATCACAGGCAGATGGAAGTTTATGAATTAAAAAAAAAAACCCTCAGAAGCTGTACTGCCTCATAGACAGCAATCCCTTCTTTTGATAAGAGAGGAAGAAAAGCCCACCCTAGAAGGAGTAAGAGCAGCATTAAGGAAAGTGAAGTCTGGGAAAGCTGCAGGCTCTGACGGGGTCACAGCAGTCATGATCAAGATGTTGGGTGAGTCGGGTCAGAAAGGATTCTGGATGGTTCTCACAGCAGTATAGACAGAAAGGCATATCCTGGATGGCTGATGAATAAGCATTCTGATGCCAGGGTACAAGAACCAAGGGATATTAATGACCACGGGCAGTAGAGAGGTATCGAACTCCTGCCATACTGCATGAAAGTGCTGGAGAGGGTGACTGATAAATAAATATGTACAGTAGTAGAAAGTAAAATTGGAGATGAGCAATTCAGATTCAGATCAGGATGCAGAAAAGGTCATAGAGAATAGACCAAAGTGATTTAGGCACATGTGCAGGAAAGAAGATGATGATGATTTGGCGAAGAAGATTTGGAAGAACCAGTAAGACATGAGGAAAAGAGGATGCCTAGTAAAGAGCTGTATGGATTGTGTGACAGAAGACCTGAGACAGTCAGGCATAACAATTGAAAAAGGCAGGAGAATAGGACTGAACTGAAAGAGATGACAACAGTTGACACGACACTCTATCCACATGTAAAAAATGTGCAAAAGGGGGCTGACGATAACAATGATGATGCCTCAAGTGGGTAGTTGACATCTTACTGATGTTTAACTCTTATCGAAGTAAGGAACAGTGCAATGCTAATAGCTGTTGCACATCCAACCCAGGGGTTTTCACTGGATGAATGCAGTTAGTTGGGCTTAAAGGAGAAAAATTTGTACCACCACTGATGGTTTTCTTAATGACGACCCCTCCTGGATGACCCCTGTACTGTAATGCAGAAAGAATGAGCTGATTGACAAGGAAGAGGTTGAAGATTTTCAGGCTGTGTGACCCAAACAAAAAGTCAGCCCCCTTTAAGATAAAAATTTATTTATTGGATTTTGTAAAAAAATAAATAAAAAAAAAAACATACACAGTAATGTTTAAAACACTAGCCAATTGTCTTTTACATCATATACAGCATACTTCCTACATGTCTCTATAGCACAAATAATCCACTCCTAGTCTCCCGCTAACCTTAACTAAACCACCTATATTAAACACCATCCTACTTTTTTCTTTGCCCCCTCTGCCAATCATAATTTTACTCTCTATCTCTTCCCTAACACCTTAATCCATTGTTAGTCTTGAGTTCCTTGAATTTGTATGCTTCACCCACCACCTACCCTCTTCCTTCTTTATCTACTCATCTCCCCTATTCCTGCCTTTTCCCATTCCCCTTCTTACTCCTGACTGACATAACTAGCAGTTCCCTCCTCCTCCTCCTATTCTTCCAACCTCATAATTTCTTTCACCCCAATTTAACATTGTAGCCAACTGCTTTCTCCCCATTTCCCATATATCTTTTCTCTGATCTTCATCGCCACCTCCATCCTACTCTGTACTCCCTTACATACCATCTACATAAGCAAATTATCTGCCGTTCACCCCAAAACTCCAACACCTCATCTCCTCCCCAACACATTCAGTCATTGTGTTCCGCTTATGAAGTAGTTTTAAATGTGTGCCGCGTACTAGTCTTACCCACCTAAGAGACCTCTTACCACACTTCATCCCTTTTAGTTAACTCAGTTTTGCTTGGATCAACTCTGTAGTTATGACAATGGTGAAGCCTACTTACTGGTTAGTTATAACTTGTCCAAAACCTGAAGTTCTCTCTCCATGACAGTTTGACAACACAAACGTCAAGTCAGGTTTTACTAGATGGTTGAGGTCTGATCTTTGCTGATTGCATCAAATATAATCTTATCTACTGTCATTGCAGAAAAAAATCAAGTTCAAGTTTATTTACATGCTTATATCTTAAGCACAGATATAAGAAAGAGTAAGAAATCAGAAAAAAATGTGTCACTAGAAGACAAGGAAATAAAACAAAATGTTAATGAATAAATTATAAAGCAGAATAAAGTGTATTGCAAAATATTATACGATGCTAGTAATAAAAATAGATGTCACTCAACTGTAGGAAAAGCCAAAAAGATATGACGTGATGGAGCACTTGCAGCCATCTTAGTACCATCTTCCAGGGGTATGGTGCTTGACAAGGAAACCATGAAATGCTAGAAGACTCAAACTGTACCTCTGGGAGTGTCATCAGTCTCTAGGTGGCCGAGCACTGCTAACGTAGCTGGCACCATTCAGGATCTTGCAAATAGGGGAATCCAGGCTGGGTAGAGCCAAAAAGGAAATAGCTATAACTTTATACAATTTGTTTCTCGAATGGCAGCCAGAGTAACTCACACAGAACTGGTGCACTATGTTGGTAATGAGATACCACATTAAGCAGGTGAGCCACAGAGTTCTGAACAAATCCAAGTAGACAGGTTTAGTTTGGAAGCCCTGGGTACAGAACATTACAGTAGTTCAAATGAGAAGATAGTAATGGATAAACCATTACAGGAACACCTGTAGCTGGAATAAGATGCTTCATAAAGGTGAGATTCTTATTCCTGAGATAGAAACAGTGTCATCTGATAACAGCAGACATCTAGTCTTTGATGATTAGCTTGTTGTTAATCACACCACCTACGTTATGCACATACCACATGTATTCCAGTTTGACAGCAATGTAAATAATGTTAAGGGACACACCTTGAGCAGATGAAACCTGCCAAGGTGTATGTATAGCCATGGTCATCTTCTCAGAAGTACTGAGCTTCAAACACTTCATTACCATTGAGATGAAGATTCATGCCAAGTCCTTAGACAGATGCTAACATTTGACACAAAGTCCAAATAAAAGGAAAGCCAAGGATTGACATCATCAGTGTAACAATATTATGGTGTGTTGTACACAGTGAATAATAATGGGTCTAGTGTGCACTAATATTAATACAAGTAAGAGCATAAGGTGCATGGGAATTCATCATGTGTATGCCCAAATAGGTATAGGGCAAATAAATCGGGAGCCATATCAGTCATGTAGCAGTAGAAGTGTAGATGGTCCCATATGATCCCATAGTCCATTATGTCAAATACTAACAAGATATCCAACAGGACCAGAAGAGAATAATTACCTTGGCCCTTTGACATGAGGAAATACTTAAATACAGTAGTAAGGCCTGTTTCAGTATTGTGCTAGAACAAAAAGCATATCAGAATGGGTCATATATGTCATTCTCTTCTAAGTGAGACTTCAACAGAACATAAACTACCTTCTCCGAAATCTTTCTCAAAAATGAGAAGCTGTAGATATGTCTGTAGTTGTCTAGGCTGTTGTCTGGGATTAAATCAGCATTTTTTATGATAGGAGTATCCAAGGCCTACTTTAGTACAGGTAAAAGTACTCCATCCCAATTGCAGGTTATGCTAGTATGGCTTGTGGATGAACCCAGCTCATTTAGGCATGACAAGACAAGTCCAGGCCAGAATGGAAAGGAACATAACTACAGGTGCTTGTGCACATAGAGGTGGGAAGTTGGCATAATGGTTAAGATTTTTACCTTACAGACACAAATGTGCAGGGTTTGATTCTCACATGGGGTAATCGGGTAGACTTAAAATAGCTCACAAGGGCAGTTAGCCTAGTACTAACCTATGAAGTGAGTGTTCAGTCCTTAAGTTGCTTCTGTGGCTCAAAGGACTAAGGAAGTCAGCTTGTGTGATAGTGTTCAGGGTTCTAATCTAGAGATAAGCAGATATTTTGGATGTGAGCCAGTGATAGGTTGTGTTTGGTGGGAGGCTGGCATAAGGGTTAAGGTGCTTAACTTACAGACACAAGGTGCAGGGTTTGATTCTCACATGGCGCAATTGGGTAGGCTTAAATGGCCCACAAGGGTAGTTAGCCTAGTACTAATCTATGGACCTATAAATGGGTAAGAAGAACTCACACCGAGTTGAAGATACAAATGCTTCCATAGTACTGCCCGCATACCCTGCTGGCATAGTATTTGTAAAGCAAGTTCTGACTGAAGTGAGGCTGTCAGCAAATAATCAAGGAGCCAAGTCACATTCCTCAGAAGGTAAAATGTTTTAGCTGGCCAGACAATCTGGAATGCACAGCTTGCCAACAACCTGGAAGAAGGCAGCTGACCAGTTTGCCACTCCAGAAATACCCTCAGAAAAGTACCTAAACTTCTTTCAGTAGATCTGTGCTGTGAAGTCAGACACTATTATCTTGGGCAGGCTTGCCCTAGTACAGGCTGATGTTGTACCACTTCTTGCCCAACCTTAGCCCATCCTATTCAGGTCATGGAGCCTGAAAACAAAATATTGGTCTCTTAATTAGAGGCAAACCAGGTGTACATGGTTAGGAGCTAATGTCTTAGAAGTTACCATGGAGGTCATAATATACAACAACCATCTGTTCTGCATCTTTAGCAATGAAATCTTAAAAGGCTGAAGCAGCACATGACTTAAGCAGTCTGGGATGAGCAGAGTAAAATTCTTGCACTGTATCAGCCCCAAGTCACAGGATTCAACCTGGGGTAGGTCAACCACGGCCTGAAGAAAAGAGTGGATAGATCATGACATGGGCCATCACCAAGTCTCTGGTCATGGTCCTAAACACAAAAGCCAAGGCTGCAGCATGGCTAAAAATATGGGTAGCAGAGGTAAAAACTTGGGAAAACTCAAATCCCTTCACAGAGTAAAATGGATGACATGAGGCTGGCACTCTACAACAAAAATAAGGTGAGAAATACCTGCTTATTGATGACTACTGAGATGTGGCTGCATAACAAGATCGACGATAGTGCTGTTAGCTTAGAAGGTCTCACACTCTCGTGCAGACAGATGTCAAGCTTTGTGTGGAAATGCCAAGGGAGGTGTAGTCTGCATCTATGTGAATGAAAGATGGTGCAAGAACTGTGAGGTTTAGTCACATTGCTCAGATAATCTAGAGTTCCTGTCCTTAAAATGCGACCCTTTTATGTACCTAGAGAGCTAAATGGAATATATGTAACAGTGGTATACATTCCAGCAAGTGCAAACACCACTGAGGTCCTGACCAATCTTTATAACTCTATCTGTGAGCTGCAGAGGAAAAACTCAGACTATGCACATGTCGTTTCTGGTGATTTTAATCAACTGAATCTGAGATAGGTGCTACCTCACTACTATCAATTTATAGATTTTTCTACAAGGGGTGTAAGCATTCTGGGCAAGGCATATTCCAACATCAAATGTCCGTACAGAGCAATACAACAACCCAATGTAGGAAGCTTTGAACATCTTACCATCATGCAATACAACAACCCAACGTAGGAAGCTCTGAGCATCTTACCATCATGCAATACAACAACCCAATGTAGGAAGCTCTGAGCATCTTACCATCATGCAATACAACAACCGAACGTAGGAAGCTCTGAGCATCTTACCATCATGCACTAGAACAACCCAACGTAGGAAGCTCTGAGCATCTTACCATCATGCAATACAACAACCCAATGTAGGAAGCTCTGAGCATCTTACCATCATGCAATACAACAACCCAACGTAGGAAGCTCTGAGCATCTTACCATCATGCAATACAACAACCCAACATAGGAAGCTCTGAGCATCTTACCATCATGCAATACAACAACCCAACGTAGGAAGCTCTGAGCATCTTACCATCATGCACTAGAACAACCCAACGTAGGAAGCTCTGAGCATCTTACCATCATGCAATACAACAACCCAACGTAGGAAGCTCTGAGCATCTTACCATCATGCAATACAACAACCCAACGTAGGAAGCTCTGAGCATCTTACCATCATGCACTAGAACAACCCAACGTAGGAAGCTCTGAGCATCTTACCATCATGCACTAGAACAACCCAACGTAGGAAGCTCTGAGCATCTTACCATCATGCAATACAACAACCCAACGTAGGAAGCTCTGAGCATCTTACCATCATGCACTAGAACAACCCAACGTAGGAAGCTCTGAGCATCTTACCATCATGCACTAGAACAACCCAACGTAGGAAGCTCTGAGCATCTTACCATCATGCAATACAACAACCCAACGTAGGAAGCTCTGAGCATCTTACCATCATGCACTAGAACAACCCAACGTAGGAAGCTCTGAGCATCTTACCATCATGCACTAGAACAACCCAACGTAGGAAGCTCTGAGCATCTTACCATCATGCAATACAACAACCCAACGTAGGAAGCTCTGAGCATCTTACCATCATGCAATACAACAACCCAACGTAGGAAGCTCTGAGCATCTTATCATCATGCAATACAACAACCCAACATAGGAAGCTCTGAGCATCATACCATCATGCAATACAACAACCCAACATAGGAAGCTCTGAGCATCTTACCATCATGCAATACAACAACCCAACGTAGGAAGCTCTGAGCATCTTACCATCATGCAATACAACAACCCAACGTAGGAAGCTCTGACCATCTTACCATCATGCAATACAACAACCCAACGTAGGAAGCTCTGAGCATCTTACCATCATGCAATACAACAACCCAACGTAGGAAGCTCTGAGCATCTTACCATCATGCAATACAACAACCCAACGTAGGAAGCTCTGAGCATCTTACCATCATGCAATACAACAACCCAACGTAGGAAGCTCTGAGCATCTTACCATCATGCACTAGAACAACCCAACGTAGGAAGCTCTGAGCATCTTACCATCATGCACTAGAACAACCCAACGTAGGAAGCTCTGAGCATCTTACCATCATGCACTAGAACAACCCAACGTAGGAAGCTCTGAGCATCTTACCATCATGCAATACAACAACCCAACGTAGGAAGCTCTGAGCATCTTGCCATCATGCAATACAACAACCCAATGTAGGAAGCTCTGAGCATCTTACCATCATGCACTAGAACAACCCAACGTAGGAAGCTCTGACCATCTTACCATCATGCTTCTGCCAGCCTACAAACCAGCTCTGATCAGAGAAAAACCCAGAGTTAAGCAGATCAGGGTCTGGCACGAGGGGCTTTGGAATGTCTCCAAGACTGTTTTGACAACACCTGCTGGGACATTTTCAAAGAAGCAGCTACGTCAGATGGACTGGTGAACATAGATGATTACACGGAAGCAGTAATAGCTTACATCACTAAGTGTGTTGATGATGTATCTTACATCAAAAACATCACAATCAGAGCAAACCAAAAGCATGGCTCAACAACAAAGTCTATGATCTGCTGAAGCCAAGACATGTAGCATTCAGGGCCAAGGACAAGAAGGGTCTCAGCAAAGCTAAAACAAACCTAAAAAAGGGCATTAGAGTCCAAGAGGGAATATGGAAAAAAATTACAAAGTCAGTTTGCAGACATGTGGGACACCAGGAGTCTCCAGCAAGAGATATAACAGATTACTGACTATAAAACCAGGTCAGCTCAATGTGAAGACAACACTGAATTCCTGGACAGGTTGAACTCCTTTCACAGATTTGAAGAGAAGAACAACATGGCTGCTACAAGGATACCTATCAAACAGGAGGAGGGGTGCTCAGCTTTAAAAGCAAATGAAGTGAGATCTCAACATAAGAAGGTGAACCCCAAGAAGACTGCTGGTCCTGACAAAATACTGGCTAAAGTACTTAAAGGCTGTGCAGACCAACTATGCTCAGTTCTAACTGATATTTTCAGCATCTCCCTTATTCTTTTTAAAGTTCCCTCTTGCTTCAAGGTGATGAATATTGTCCCTCTCCCAACAAAAGCTAATCCAGCCTGCCTGAATGACTACAGACTGGTTGCTCTAACTTCAAATGTCATGAAATGCTTTGAGAAGCTAGTTAAAAGGCATCTGCTGGCAAACCGTCCCTTCATCTTCAACCCACTACAATTCACTTATCGGGCTAACAGATCCACTGTGGATGCTATTTCAATGGCACTCCACCTCTCACTTGATCATCTGGAGGGAAGAAACAACTATGTCAGCCTGTTTATTGACTGCAGCTTGGCATTCAATACAGTGGTTCCAGTGCAGGTTATAGAAAAGCCAGTACACCTTGGAGTTAAGCAAGCTCATATGCGACTGGATCCTTGACTTCTTGACGAACAGACAGCAGAAAACATGTGCGATCAGCATAATACCCAACACCAGTGTTCCTCAGGGTTTTGTGCTGAGCCCTCTGTTCACCATCCTCACCACTGACAGTTCTGCAAAATACAACATCAATCACTTCAGGTTTGCATACAATACTATGGTTGTGGGCCTCAGCATCTGATCATTAACCTGTCTGCTGCTGTAGCTGATCTGAGAGGCAAGAGACTAGAGAAAAAAAACTCTTCCTCATAACTCCTTCATGTATTGTTCTTTTTGTACACACTGAATTGACAGACAGTAGGAATTGTTTACAAACAGGAAGATCATAGAGCCTACAAATCAACCAGGAAAGAATTTAATAACATAGTAGTCTGTATAGCTATCAAGTAGCAAGAATTGAGAGTTCCAGGTGAAAAACAACCAAACCTTCACCTCTAAGAGACATTTTCAAAAAAAAAAATTTTTGAGTGAAGCAGGCTCCCGATAATCCCATGGGTGGAGTGCAGACCCTTACTTAGACATACAAGCTCTATGGCTGCACAATTGTGGAAAAACAAAAAAAAATCATAAAAACCCATATATAAATGATTTCCAATGAAGAGAACTGATTGGGGAGTTCAGCATGAGGGAGATGAACTTGACCAGCAGAAACTTGTTTAGCTTTACTATCGATGGGTAATAAGGAAGGAGGCTGAGTGATTACCTCTGAATGTGTAAAACAGTATAGAGAAAAATGGATTTCATAGTGTCACTGACTTACACTTGACAGGGAAGCACACATGCATGTAAAAACTGCAACATTTTTAGTATTTATTCTAGTATTCACCCTATTGTACAACTGCAATTACATTTCCTAACTTACTATGCAAATAAAACTGCACATTGTCATTTCCTAGTATAGCTGCAATTCTTAGCCTTAGTTTTTATTTGTTTATGCTGGCTTCAGTGTGGAAAATAAAGTATAACAGATTTTCCATACTTAAACCAAATAGTCAGTCCGCTATACATTATTATTTGCCAGAGAATGCAGGCTCTTCAGGGATTTGACCAAAATATTCTGATTAAGGAGGGTACTTCCACAGTTCTTTGATGTTCACATGTGATTCTTCATTATTTAACAGAAATGAACATCTGTGACATCTATAAATCAAATAAAAATACTGGCAAACTTCTATACAGCCACTCCGTCACCACTGCCTGGAGCAAACATCCCCTCTCTCTGCGAACTAGCAGTAACCCCCTCAATTTCAAAAAAACTTCTAAAGACGGTTTTAGTAAATCCTGGATCTGTCCGTGTCCCACCCCCACCTAAACTTCTCTGCTTCCCCTTCCCTGCTCAGCTCTTTCACTTTCCCACAATCTGCTCTTTCTACTTGTCCTTAGATAGCGTCCAACTTAGTAATCTCCACAGTTGGTAATGTTCACTCAGAATCTAACTTTCACATTACATTTTATGTAGCTAATTTATATCAGGGCTGTCCAAAACCACAACTTTGCTATTTTACTCTAATATGTTCATATATAAAATGTAATTTTTCTTTTACAAGTACGTTTGTATCAGTATGTTAATACCTTGAAATCTTGTTTGTTGTGTATCTGATATTTATGTGGAGCTTTTCTCCTCGGGTCTCCGCTGAAAAAGGGCTCTGCAGCCCAGTTGGACCAATCCAGCTAACAAATGTCAGTAAATAAATAAAAAGTAAGTCAAAGTCAAAGAACTTTATTGTCATTCAGAACTACACAGCAATGTAACTGAGCAAAATTACAATGCTTTGTTCTCAGTGCAGGAAACAGTTGCACATATAGACAGAGACAATTTAATAAAATATCACAACAGAAATTTAATAAGTGGCAATTAGTAAGTAAAGTAGGATAGCAGTGACTCACACCCATCCCAGACAAGGAACAATATGAAGGTAATATTGTCAAAGTAAAATTGAAACAATAGCAGCATATCAATGAATAGACTGAATTATTGCACAGTTTGTATATTGCACTTTACAGTCCTTCAGTGTGTAGGTGGGCTGCCTTAGTATTGCACTTAGTTATTGCACATCCATAAAATAAGCTCCTTGACAGGTAGTTATGTAACAGATGTCATGGTTAGTTTTTGCCAAGAGTTCAACAGTCTAATGGAGAGAGGAAAGAAACTATTTTTTAGTCTGGTGGTCTTACAATGCAGGCTTCTGTATCTCCTGCCTGAGGACAGGCGAGTGTACAGACCATTAGCAGGATGCTTGGATCACTGGAAATCTTTTAGGCCTTGTTGATGCACCGGCATTTGTGTAGATCCTCTAGAGGTGTAAGGGAGGTGCCAATGATTCTTCCTGCTGACCTTACAACTCTCTTGAGAGCCGTCCATTCTTGAATGTCACAGCTCCCATACCAGACTACAATGCTGTTGGTCAGGACACTTTCAATGGTGCCCCTATAAAAGGTCTGAAGTATGGAGCTTGGTAATTTTCCCTTCCTACGTTTCCTTAGAAAGTGCAAGCATTGCTGAGCTTTTTTGACTGTGCTGGATACATGGACTGACCAGGATAAATACTCCGTGATATGAACACCCAAGAACTTTGTACTCTTGTCCCTTTCCACTGTCATCCCTTTCATCACTAGAGGTTAGTGTGGTACTTGAGATCTTCTGAAATCAACAATCAACTCCTTTGTCTTGCTGACATTCAGTGCTAGATTGTTATTGTCACAGACCAGTAGTTGATCAATCTCTTTCCTGTAGGCCTCATCCTCTATGTCTTTGACCAGGCCTAGAACAGTGGTGTCATCCACGAATTTGATGATCCTATTCGTCTCATATGTGGCCATGCAGTCATGTGTCAGCAGAGTGAAAAGTAGAGGGCTTAAGACACACCCCTGTGGTACTCCTGTGTTCAGGATGATACTTCCAGAGCTGTTGTCTCCCACACAAACTTTCTGAGGCCTTTCAGTAAGGAAGCTCAGAATTTAATTGCATAAATGAGAGTCTATGCCCAGTTGAAGTAGTTTTGATATCAGATTCTGAGGGATGACAGTGTTGAAGGCAGAACTGAAATCGATGAATAGCAGTCTTACATAGCAGTTTTTGCCTTCTAAGTGGGTCAGTGTTTCATGGAGAGCTAGTGATATAGAATCCCCTGTACTGCAGTTTGTCCTATATGCAAATTGCAGTGTGTCCAGTGTCGCAGGTAAGATTGAGGCTATATGATCTTGACCAGTCTCTCCAGGCACTTCATTACCGTCAGTGTTAAAGCAACTGGTCAGTAGTCATTCATAGTTGTTGGCTGTGGTTTCTTGGGTAAAGGAATGATAGTCATCTCCTTGAAGCATTTTGTAAGACTGGCTAGATGGAGTGAGGTGTTGAAGATGTCAGTGAGTATTGGAGTTAGTTCCGTCGCACATTCCCTTAGTACCCTGTCCATGATCTTGTCAGGGCCAGCTGCTTTCCGTGGGTTGACACTGTTTAGGTTCTGGTGACATCAACTGTATTGAAGCTCAGCACCACTGCATTCTTGTCTTCAGGGATTCTGCATGCTGTTGTTTTGTTGTCAGCATCAAACCTACTGAAGAATTTGTTCAATTGGTTCAGAAACTCGATACTATCATCACATGAAACTGATTTAGGCTTGTAGTCGGTGATGATTTGAATTCCTTTCCATAGTTGCCTGGTATCCTTCTGGCCCCTGAAGTGACTTTGGATTTTTCTGCCATAGGATCTTTTTGCCTCTTTGATATTTTGTTCAGTTTGGCTCTGGCCACACTTAAAGCTTCCATATCTTGGGATTTGAAAGCTGCATTTCCTACTTTCGAGAGCTCATACAGTTCATAATAAAATTAATTAAAAATTAAAAAAATTTATTAAAAAAATTTTATTAAAAAATTAATAAAATAAATAGATGTTAATGCTTATGCATCCTGCAGGTAATGGACTCTGCAGATCATCATCATCATCATCTTCATTCGGCTGTTCATGTTAGGGGTCGCCACAGTAGATCACCTGTTTCCATTTCTTCCTGTCCTCTGCATCTTGCTCTGTCACACTAACCACCTGCATGTCCTCTCTCACCACATCCATAAACCTTATCTTAGGCCTTCCTCTTTTCCTGTTACCTGGTAGCTTCATCCATCTTTTTCCCAATATACTCAACATCCCTCCTCAGCACATGTCCAAACCAATGTAATCGTGCCTCCCTGGCTTTGTCTCCAAATCTTCCAACCTGGGCTGACCCTCTAATATACTTATTCCTAATCCTGTCCACCCTTGTCACACCCAGTGCAAATCTTAACATCTTTAATTCTGCCACGTCCAGCTCAAACTCTTGCCTTTTTGTCAGTGCCACTGTCTCCAACCTATATAACATAGCTGGTCTCACTACCCTCTTGTAGACCTTCCCTTTCACTCTTACAGTTACTCGTCTGTCACAAATCACTCCTGACACTCTTCTCCACCCACTCCATCCCACCTGTACTCTCTTCTTCACCTCTCTTCTACACGCACCGTTATTCTGAACTATTGATCCCAAGTATTTAAACTCGTCCCCCTTCACCACCTCTACTCCTTGCATCCTCACCATTCCTCTATCCTCCCTCTCATTCACACACATATATTCTGTCTTATTCCTGCTGACATTCATTCCTCTTCTCTCTAGAGCATATCTCCATCTCTCCGGGGTCTCCTCCACCTGTTCCCTACTCTCACTACAGATCACAATGTCATCTGCAAACATCATAGTCCACGGGGACTCCTGTCTGATCACGTCTGTCAACTTGTTCATCACCATTGCAAATAAGAAAGGGCTCAGAGCTGATCCTTGATGTAACCCCACCTCCACCTTAAATGCATCCATCACTCCCACCGCAGACCTCACCGCTGTCACACTACCCTCGTACATATCCTGTACCACTCTTACAATTAATGGACTCTACAGATGCTAACTCTAAAAAGACCACAGGTTATTCCACACACATGCGAAACCTCAATTATTTCTTTTGAGAAAGCAGACTACTAATGCACTTATTTGTATACATCACACCCTGAAAAACATCAAATTCAAAAGTAAATGCTGAAATGCATGCACATCAGAGAGCATCATTTTGTAGAATCTATACTCAAGGTACTGTTAATAAAATTAGAAACACTCCATGACAGCACAAGTCCTTAATGGTCACTGAATGTGCTGACAGTATAGATAGAGCCATTGCAACAATGATTCCACAATGTGCACAGCAGATACTTGTATGTCAAAAGATAAGGGTGGTCTTTAATCATACGTAGGTTAACAATTTTAGCAATTCTACCCTATATTAGATGCATTAGAACGTAATGTTTTTTGCATGTGAACGGCTAAACAATTTCAACACAATATCTTTTAACCCAATAATTAATGTAGAGTGTAGTGTGATACACAAGTCATTTCATGTTTAACAGTCTGTAAAGAGGTAAGCAAAACCCTTACATGTGTTTTTGCCTGATGGGATGCAGTTCTCCTTCGTACAAGTTCGTATACTGAATTAGAAAGCCCTGTTTAGCCTCTTTTTAGGCAGAATCCATATTCCTACAGACCTAAGTTAATTAAAAGCAAACACAACCAAAATATTGGTCTTATGAATGCTATGCTTATAAATAAACTGTACATTCCTGAGGCATTTCTGCTCTTTGAGGACATTAACAAATTCAGGCCAGGACCAACACATACAGAGATGAAATACATCAATGTTGCAAGTGATTTTTAAGAACAAATATATCTGTTTTACATTGTATTGCCACTCCTTTTGTGAGAAACTCAAAGCAGATGAAGGGTTTTCTGTGTTTAAAAACAAAATGGGTCACAGCATTGCCAGTACAGTTATATTATTAGGGGACATCAATTCTCAATTAATTGGTCAGACTGCTCTTTTAATAATATGCATTTTATTTGTAAATACTGCTAGTACTACTAATAATACCAATAGTCTCCACTGTTAAATTGCCATAAACCCCAAACCTGCAGAGCTGAAAGTTGGCATTAACACTCTATATAAAGTTTATATGTTATTAAGGATTAAAGTTGAAGGGGCAACAAGGTGGACTGATAGGGCTTCAAAACTTGAAGATCATGGTTCTGCATGTATATATCTGCTAAGTATGTAGAATCCCATTTTTATGGGGGAGTTGTAAATGGCTGTGTGCGTGTCTGCTTTAAAGTTTGAGATGTATGTAGTAAATTGGAATTAATGAAGTCAATAAAATGTTTTAAGTAGGATGCAACTAGAATTTACACTGTCATCACTCATTCGTGTGTTAAGTATAACTGCTCTCTTTTGAATGATTAAATTAGGGTGATCATTTTAAAGATTAATATTGGCTTGGGAGGGGGAGACCCTGCTGAATAAGGATATTCTTTGGACATATAGCTCCTGATGTAGACAGCTTACTCAGAATATCTGGATTTTTGAGCTGGAATTTCACATAATCTGTAGGCAAATATACTTGATAGTTAAATAGGTAAAAATAAGTGATGTACAAATATCTGGATTATAAACAAAAAGACTGCTTTATGGACTATAGAAAACTAGAGTACGAATAATACTCTGATGTGGTCCACATGACCAACTAAGTACCACAGGGTTTGGTGAAGGCACGTTTGCTGTTTGGTATCTTCAGATGTAAAGTGTGTAAGTACCTTCAGGTGACAAAAGATGCAGGTGGAAAACAGGGGAGAACTGCTTCATCATACACAGATGCAATGATTTTTGTAGGATGGCTAGGCAGTATTTATTTATGGTGCTGAGGGAAAACAGGCATCATGCTTATTAAAATAGTGTTAATTGTTCTGTCTTCCACAGATGACTCCAAGAACTTAAGTTAAACAATGATAGCTGTAAATTTGCTATGAACACTCAAACAAGAGACTTAAGACATATACTGACAGAAGACACTGTTAGCTTTGATCAAACTCTTTCAATAGTAGTCAGGATGGTATTTAGAAATATCAAAATGATCCACAGAAATAAGGGATGTTCTTCGTGTTTCACTGCTGCAGTCATTACATTTGGGTAATCTGCTGACAGGTTGCCCTCAGTCAGCCTGATTAACAAAGTCTTGGGTCCTGCGTCAGTTGCTGTCCCTTCTTCCATGACATCAGGTTATCAGGGGTATAAAACATGCAGCCGACACCATTACATAAGTCTTTCTTGCCGCACAGTGCCCGAAGCAGAAGCAGTTCGCAAGTGCCGGTTGGCCAACTCCTGAAATTTTCGTTTTCGAGTTTCAGAACTGAAGTCTTCAACTAAAAGCTAAGTACCCTGTTGGGGAAACTTTTTCTTGCTCCTTACCGATGTCAGTAAAAGTTAATAATTGCATTACTTGTGGGAAGCAAATACCTCATAAGGATTTTCATTTGTACTGTATTCCTTGCCTAGGCCCTGACCACAACATACCTTGCTGTTGGTTTTGTGCTAAATTTAATCAACGCACTATTAAACGTCGGTATATTTTTGCCTCTAAATATTTTGGCTCACGATTTAATTATCCAGAAATGTCATCGGTTAGCAATACGACTACCAGAATACCTAAAAAACGCAAAGAAAAAGACAGAGACAGGCCATCGAGGTACAAAACTGATGACGACGCTTCTCCTAAGCCAGTCGCCAGTTCGCCAGTACTCAGTGAGATGCTTTCGCAGCCCCTGATACCCGCTACTTCTGATTCGCAGGCCTCTACTGAGACCCATTCGGAGTCCGGTATGCCACGAGATGCTTCAATTATGGAACCAGCGGATGTCTCTACCTTAGATGGGTCCAGAGCCACTGTGCAGGCACCAGCTTCTGAGGGTGTTTTCAGGCCTACAGATTTGTATATTAGACCCACGCCATCTTCAAAACTAAGGCCAAAATCTAAATCTATGTCTAAAAAACTGACGCCTGGGCCACATGTGCAGGGCCCTATGCCTAAAAAACAAATGATCAAAATGGCTGAAGATTCAATTACTCTGATCAGGGGTAGCCAACTCCCTCCTTCTAAGAGGCCTAGGCAAGACATTGATTATGAATCTTCTGAACAGGATTCTATTTCTTCTGACTCTTCTTATGAACAGGATTTGTCTATACCTACTTATGAGGACTATGATGCAGAAAATTCTATTCCTTCTGCCCCCCCCCCCCCGAGGATTTTTCTTTTGGGGAAACTTTACATACTTTAAGGGAACATTTCCACTGGGAAAGTCAGGGTTTCTCTGAATCTAAAAAGAGACTTAGGGATTTTCTTCTTCCTCAGCATAGGCCTTTGGCTATACCTCCTGTTCTAGACATTGTTGATGATGTTTTTTCAGAATCTAGTATGGCTCCTGATTCTCTGCCTCCTGCTCCTTGTAAGCCAGACAGATACTACAGGGCTTCTGACTCCCACAAAGTCCTATTCAAAAATTCTATTGCAGATCCTGAAACCATTTCTCAGGGTCCCAAGGGCATTAAGGCCTCTACTGCTAAAAATCCTTCCCCTTCTGATAGAATTTCCAGGGCGCTGGATAGATGGGGTAAGAAGGTTTACACTTCTGCAACCATGGCAATCAGGGCTTTAAACTGTAAATTTCATATGCTTAAATATCAACAGCATATCATGGGACTGCTTAAACAGAAAATGATATTAATTTCTGACTGTGTAGAAAATAAAGATTTACAGGATTTATTGCATTCAGCTGAACAAGTTGGAAAACATACTTTGCAATGTGGTTTTGATTCTTTGGAGGCCTCTTGCAGGGCTGCTGTAACTGGATCTGTGCTAAGAAGGCATGCTTGGCTCAAAGAGCAAACTCTGCCTGATCATGTTAAAGCAAAATTGTTGGATGCTCCCTTACAACAGGACTGTCTCTTTGGTAATAAGGCTGAAGAAGTTTTACAAAAGATGGAAGATAAAGCTAATGCAAACTGTGAAAGATTTCTTACAAGTGCAACCTCCAAGATTTAGCAGGCACTGGCCTACTAAAAACTGGTCCTTTCCAGTTCCTTTGAGAACCACTCAAGTTAAACCCAGACATTCCAAAGCTTCCAGGTTTCAGTCACAAGGGACTTTTAGAACAAAACAATGGGGTGCCTCCACCTCTAAATCTGGAAACAACAAGGCACCTCCGTATGGTAAACAGTCTCAATGACTTTCCTCTACACTCACCAAGCACTTACCTTTTATCCGCCCCTCTGGGGGGAAAACTGGCACTTCATGCAAGAAACTGGCAACTTATAACCCAGGACAAATGGGTTTTAAATATAGTATCCCAGGGATACAGATTTCATTTCCACACGTTGCCAATCCCAAATGGATGGCCAGATATGCCCCCAAATCAGTGGGCAGAGCAAGTACTGTCCCTCATGAACATGGGGGCTATTCAACCTGTACCAGAAGAAGAAAAGGGACAAGGTTCCTATTCAAGACTTTTCCTGGTACCCAGAAAAGACAAATCATGGCGTCCAATTCTGGACTTATCTACTCTAAACACATTTCTGGACATTCCAAAATTCAAGATGCTGACTCTTCAACAGTTACTTCTTATGCTAGGCAAAGATGCCTGGTTGGTAACTCTAGATTTAAAAGAGGCTTACCTGCATATCCCAATCAGGGAATCTTGAAGAAGATACCTGCGCTTCAAAGCAGGCAACTTGCATTACCAGTTCTCTGCACTGTCCTTTGGCTTATCTACTGCGCCTAGGGTCTTCACAAAGTGCCTGGCTCCAGTAATTGCATTTTGCAGGCAAAGAAATATTCAAATATATCCATACCTGGACGATTGTCTAATTCAGGCAGAAAACAAGGACAGTCTTCTAAAGCATCTGGCATTTGTAAAAAGGGTTCTAACTTGTCTAGGGTACACCATAAACGAAAATAAATCACAACTGGTACCCTCTCAGAAAATTACATTCCTGGATGCAAGCTTGAATACAACTGCCCAGATGGCTTACCTTACACCAGAAAAGCAAATTAATTTGGTAACTTACTTCAAACAGGTGGCCACAAAAACCCTGCTATCTCCAAGACAAATTCTGCAAGCCTTAGGGTTCATGGCCTCCTGCATTCTTCTAATTCCATATGCAAGGCTACATATGAGGAAACTTCAGTGGTACTTAAAAAGTTTATGGAGTCAACATTGTCACAGCCTGGAAACAATGATTCCTATCATACCTTGCCTGCAACTAGAGTTCTTATGGTGGGCAGAGGCCTGCCACCAAAACAAGGGACTGCCATTCACTCCACCCCTTGCCGCCCAAACCCTAACTACAGACACATTGGACTATGCTTGGGGGGGGGGGGTTCATCTGGCAGAGAAGTGCATTCAGGGCAAATGGAGCCCAAATCAAATGCACCGTCATATCAATCAGAAAGAGATGCTAGCTGCACAGAATGCACTGACAGCCTTCAAGGACTACCTTCATCCAGGACAATTAATGATAAAGACAGACAACACCACAGTTATGTGGAACATGAACAGGCAGGGGGGTACACACTCCTACCCCCTTTGCAGACTAGCCATGGCATTGTGGAACATGGCCTTGACCTACCAAATACAACTACAAGCTCAATTCCTGCCGGGAAAGCTGAATACTCTGGCAGACGAACTAAGCAGAAATCTCATGGACCCACATGAATGGAAACTGGAACCATGGATTTTCAACATGTTGACAGGAAAATGGGGGAGCCCAGACATAGATCTTTTTGCCTCACCTCAGAACAATCAGTTGGACAAATTCTGTACAAGAACTCATCACAAAAAAGCTTGGAAAGTGGATGCTCTATCATTCAGCTGGAAAAACCTATCAGTCTATGCTTTTCCCCCTCTACCTCAGCTCTCCAAAGTTCTACTAAAAGTCAAACAGGACAAACCAAAAATGATTCTGATTGCTCCAGACTGGCCTCGCCAACACTGGTACCTACTCCTGTGCAATGTGTCACACCTTCCACCATGGCACCTGCCTCAGACAACTGTCTCAGCAGAGGAACCAAATTCTGCACACTCGGCTACAAACTTTGAATCTTGCAGTGTGGCTAATCACCTAAATTCACCCTTAGCATCCCTAAGCAAACCTGTGATAGATGTCATTTTGGAGGTGAGGCAGCCTAGTACTAGAAAATCCTATGCTGACAAATGGAAAATATTCTGTGCCTGGAACCAATCACAAGGAATGAGCACAGCAGTACCCAATATTCCTCAGATTTTACAATACTTAACTGAGATGCTTCACAAAGGCCTGTCCTTTTCTTCCATAAAAATCCATGTGTCAGCCATTTCAGCTCATTACAGCACAGAACCCCCCCCTCTTCTCTCATCCTCTGCTAAAGCAGTATCTCAGAGGGGCCAAAAACTTAAGACCACCCAGGAGAGCTCCAACCCCTGCCTGGGACCTCAATTTTGTATTGGAAAAACTCACTCTCCCTCCTTTCGAGCCAGCTGCTACTGCAGACTTAAAATTTCTCTCCTTGAAAACAGCTTTCCTTTTAGCAGTCACTTCAGCTAGAAGGATTTCTGAATTACAGGCTCTTATGGCAGGGGAGCCTTTCATTATTTTTCATGTGGACAGGGTGTCTCTCAGGACCAATTCACCCTTCATGCCTAAGGTGGTATCCAGTGTGGCTCTTAATCAGACCATTCATTTGCCAACTTTCTTTCCCAATCCCCAGAACAAGGGGGAGCGGATTCTGCATTCATTGGATGTACACAGACAACTTAGATTTTACTTAAACAGGACAAAATCTCTAAGAAAATCTGAACAACTACTGGTGGCATTTGCTGCAGGGGCAGAGGGAAAGGCTATTTCGAAGCAGACTATTTCCAAATGGATAAGCCATTGTATTAGTTTCTGCTATATGCACCATGGTGAAACTATCCCCCAGGGGATCAGATCTCATTCCACCAGGGTTGCATCTACTTCTACTGCCTTTCTCAGAGGTGTTCCTACCAGAGACATTCTAGAAGCTGCTACCTGGAGCTCAGTTCATACGTTCACCAAACATTACCATTTACCTTTCTTCTCTAAATCTAGAGCTGGCTTTGCCACTGCTGTCCTGCAGGGCCTTATAGCTGGTCATAATGCTGTATAAATCCATCCTCCCAATCATAGCTTTGGGAATCTACCCAAATGTAATGACTGCAACAGTGAAACACGAAGAACATAGTACAGTTGTGTACACTTACCATAGATGTAGATGTTCGAGTGTATTCACTGTTGCAGTCCTGGTTACCCTCCCTCCAGCCCTACCTTTCTCTTACTATACTTCTACTTTCTTTTACTATGCTTAAAAGCCTTTTTGGTGTATTTGCTTTTGTTTGGAGGTATATTTTTTGTGTTTTTAATTTTATACATACACACACATATATATATATATATATATATATATATATATATATATATATATATATATATATATATATATTGCTCCCCATTTGGGGGGCACCTGACATCTGGGGCAAGAAAAACTGATGTAATGGCGTCGGCTGCATGTTTTATACCCCTGACGTCATGGAAGAAGGGACAGCAACCAATGCAGGACCCAAGACTCTGTTAATCAGGCTGACTGAGGGCAACCAGCAAGCAGATTACCCAAATGTAATGCCTGCAACAGTGAATACACTCGAACATCTACATTTATGGTAAGTGTACACAACTGTACTTTCCTCGGAGTACAACACCAATTAACCCATCTACTTCTTATCATACAAGCTAATCCAATAGCTAGTCAAACTACATACAAGTCAAAAAGTTCTTCTGTAAAGTAGTGATGCTACAAAATGTATGATGCAGAGACAGTTTAGGGGAACTTGGATCGTCATCTATACTCCCAAGGATGATTTGTGACTCTCTTTCAAGGCATAGCCTGACCATTCTTTTTCTTCTTTGACACAATATGCAGATTTTACAACTCAAAGGGCTATTACTATTATTTGGTAACTCATTAGTAAGTCTAAAATCAAACAATAGGAAATGTGGGATTGGCTTGTGACATGGAACAAGTTATCATTCTTAGCTGAGCAAGTAATGATTTTATGAATGGTAATAAACAAACATAATGTTATGGAAATTTAACACTGAGAGGATAAATTGCTCACAAGCCTGATATTTAAACTTATGAATGCCATAATCAGTCAGGTACGTATGCAAAGGTAATAAATGGGTCTTTACATTGTGCAGTTCTGTGATTGTCATCAACATACAACAATTGCATATTAACTTCTCCTTACCGTATAGCCAATTTTATTTCTCCACAGTAATACTGTTCACTAAATGGAAATGGTTTACGACTCCATCAATTTTCAATCATAAGTATTTTTTTGCCTTACTTTAATTATCTCATGCTTTCCAGTATCAGTTGCCACCAACCTTAAACTGAGTAAAGTTCAAAATGACGATTATATGAATATTGGTGAGAAATGCGGCCCATTTTCATACTTATTATGCAAATGAAGCTCAGACAAGCAGGGCTCTACGAATTACAATATGACACATTGGTGCATCTGCTCTCATAAGCATGACATGAGTTTAGCTTCTCACAAACGAGCGGTGCTGAGTGTGGAAACATGCACCAGTGCATAGCATGTCTCCATCACGTATAACTATGTCATATCACTGGGAGATGTATTTATAGTGAGTTAACATTTACTTGGAATGTACTGAACCCTAATTCAAAGCATACCATACCTTATCAATTAAATCACACTCACTCATATTGAATGAGGCCAGAAATAAAAAGTAAACACTTTAGCAATGTAATGTGTCTATAAACTGTCTTTCGGCTTTTTCTGGTTAGGGGTCGCCACAGAAGAACTCCAGTCCGCTAATGATTGGCAGTGAATTTTTACGGTGTTGAGTTGCCAGCCCGGCGCACAACCTTCAAAGAAGGCACACCCACACATACACGCACCTACCTGCATGTCTTTAAATTCACTTGACCACAGGGAGGACATGCAGACTCCGCACAGAAGGTGCTCCAGCCAAGAATTGAAATGGAGCACCTCTTGCTGTAAGGTGACAACGCTAACCGCTGCACCACTGCGGCTATAATGTAATGTGTTTATAAAACAGCAATTATGAAACCAATATCAACAGTAATCCTTTTAGGGTCATGCTATCAGAACTTATTACATTACCACTATAATGACATTCTTGCACCCCAGGCAGAAAACTCCAGTGCATAAATAACTACTAAAAGACATGTCAACTTGAAGGGCTGCTAATGTATTTCCTTTACATACCAAAATAAGTTATAGGTATGAAAAACAAATCTGGAGGTTGATGTGACTGCTTCAGTATTATTAGAAAACCTGCCTTGACACTGCTATCACTTCCATAGGTAATACCCCTATATGGTCGTAGGGGATGGGCATGGTAATGTCACCCTCTTATCCTCTCTCCGGCACTTACATACAGGCACTTCAAAGGGTGGCAGCAGCTGTATATACCCAGGGTCATGCTCCAGGCTAGTTCTCTTGTGGGATTCATACCCACAGACACTGGAACATGCAGCACCCATCACTGAATGGAAAAGGATAGACATCTGGCAGAAGTTGTGGGACCCCCAATCAAGACAGCAGTGTCAGCACAGGTGCGATAACCTTCAGAGGTGGAAGAGTGACCAAAATGGCCAGGTGGGTATAGCAGGTTCAGGGGAGAAAGACAGCTCTACAGTAAGTGTCTTTCCTTTTCTCTTTCTTTCTCTTCATTTTATAGGGTACTAAATATGTGAGGGTGGAGCAGTGGCATAGCAGTTAGCATTGTCACTTCGCAGCAAGAGGTTCCCCAGTTTGATTCTCGGCTGGGGTGCCTTTTGTGCAGAGTTCAATTGTCCTCCCTGCATTTGCGTGGGTTTACTCCAGGTACTCAGTTTCCTCCCACATTCCAAAGACATACAATAGGTGGATTGGACACTAAATTGGCCCTAGGAGTGAGTGTGTTCATGCGAATGTGTGTTGCACTCTCAGAAGAGGGTTGGGCCTTGGACTAGCAACCTGAGCTGTAAAACCCATAACTGCTACAGAAACAATGAGCACTGAAAGGTGCTTGTTGCCCAATGTACCACATGTTGCATAAATGGGAAAAAGAGGCAGAGAGAGAGAGAGAGAAAAATATGTGAGGATAATCACATTGCTATACTGTGTGTGTATATATATATATATATATATATATATATATATATATATATATATGTATAAAATGTGCGCGTGTGTATGTGTGTGTGTGTGTGTATGTGTGTGTGTGTGTGTGTTTGTGTGTGTATGGGTTTACTTCTAAATTCTGAAGTTTCATAACTTCAAATTTCTTACGGTTGAGACCATAAGATCAAAGTTTTGAAACTTTGAAATGTAAATTAAAAAAAAAACAGAAACAAAAAAAATCTTTTTTCTTTATGTTTTTGCAGGGGGGCAAGCCCCCTGTGTCCCCCACACCCCCTGTTATTTAAATATACCAATTCCAAGATCGCACTACAGTGAGGAAAACGGTATATATACCATTCTGCACTGTACTGCAATTTCCTTTTAAAATGGTTTAAAATTTCAAAACTTTGATCTTAAGGTCTCAACTTTAACAAATGTGAATGATTTTTCCTACAGGAGCAAGACTGATCAACTACTGCTCTGGTGTGACAGCAATAATCTAGCACTGAATGTCAGCAAAACAAAGGAGTTGATTATTGATTTCAGAAGATCTCAAGTACCACACAAACCTCTAGTGACATAGTGACAAAAGGGATGACAGTGGAAAGGGCCAAGACTACTGTAACTGAATCTTGGCTTATACCCAGCAGAAACGACTCTGACGTTGCACCTCCTGGCTATAATGTCATCCATAATGGCCGTATAAAGAGGAAAGGTGGTGGTATTGCTTTAATATTTCCCAACACCTTCCACATTTCCCTTACAGCAAACCAACACCAAAATTCAGCTCAGCAGAGCTTCTTATTGCTCTCCTCAAAATAAATGATTAGAAACAAATATTACTGCCCTTTACATCCCTGCTGGCAACAAAGCAGCTATAGTAGAAGATATCCTTCACTGGATACCCATAACATTTTCACACACAAGAAAAAAACTACTACTAGGTGATGTGAATGTCAATTGGTTGGACAAATTCTTAAATGTCCGACATCTAGCATGAACTTGTATAGTTTCACACAACTAATTAATAGCCACACACATTAGAGCAAGACATCAAATTCTGTATTAGACTGGATCCTAGCATGCACACTCCAGCAAATACTGCCACAGGTACAATGTCAGACTCTCTCAGTGATCATCTCCCAATCTATATGACCAGACACCTCACACATACAATAACTGTGGTGGTGCTGCGGTAGCGTTGTCACCTCACAGTAAGACATTGTCCTGTTCGATTTTCAGCTAGAGCGTCTTCTTTGTGGAGACATGCGTGAATGGGCGTACCTCCGTTGAAGGTTGTGCGTCAGGGCCGGCAACTCGCACGTAAAAATCTACTGCCAATCATTAGCGGACCGGAGTTCCGCTGTGGCGACCCCTAACCGGGAAAAGCCGAAAGACACAGCAGCAACAGCATTTATAAAACAACATGCAGCATGTTTATAAAACAACATGCAATCTTTCCAAGTTTAACCCAGATGTGTTTATTACTACACTATCATCTATTAACTGGAACTTCTTAAAAATCCTCCCCTTAGATGATGCTGTAAATGAATTCAATACAACTTTTCTGAATCTCCTAAATAGCCTTGCACCTCTTAGAAGGAAGAGACTAACAACAAACAATGCAATTTGGCTATCCAAAAAAATAGAATGCTAAATGCAGGATAGCAAAAACGCATGGAAACAATGGCAAAATATAAAACACCTCAATAGCTCAAAAACATCAGAATGCTTTGCAATCATACTAAAAAGGAAATTAATTGAAGAAAAAAACTATACTGCAATAACTTTCAGAATAATAATTAACATAACCCTAAAAAATCTGGACATCCATTTATGAAATCTTACATCCCAGCCAAACATTCAACCCAAACTCTCTCTCCCAATAATTCAACACTCAAAACTGCAATACAGTTCAGCTCTCAGGTTAATACATTCATAGATTAGTACTAAACTGACTGCAATTACCCCATATGAGAATCGAATCCTGACCTTGTGTCTGAAAGGTAAACACCTTAATCATTATGCTAACCTCCCACTCACTCTTATTTTATAGATAGTATAGTGTCTGTAACTTAGGATTCCTCAACATCTAACCCCACTCCTGCTCAACCACCACATATCACCACATTCACTTTCACCTTCACACCTGTGCCTACATCCTAGATAAAACTGCTCTTAAACTTAAACAATGCTTGTCTTCAGCTGATGACCTTCCAAGTGAGTACCTAAAAATAGCAGTCAAAAGTGTTGCCAATCCTGTCTCAATACTTATAACTAGGTCAATCCAAGTAATCCTTCATTTCCTGTGTCTGGAAAAAGTCACACATTATCCATCTGTACGAAGGAGGAAATTCAACAGACATTAATAACTTCAGACCTATAACTATCTTATCTGCCCTTGCCAAAATAGTTAAAAAAGTATTCAAAAGCAATTGCTAGACTATCTTTTGCAGGAAGAACTCTTATCATCTACACAGCATGGCTCCCATCCTTCCCTTAGTACTAGCACTGCCCTTCTAATCTACATAGATACTGTCCAAGCTAGAGATAATGGCAAACTAGTCTCCTCTTTATTTCTCGACTTCCCTAAAACGTTCGACACAGTATGTCACAGCAAACTTCTACTTCAAATGTCCTCACTAGGTCTCTCCCAACCCACCCTTCTGGGGTACAAGAGCTACCTGTCCAATAGGTATCAGTCAGTAAAATGGCACTCCATGCTCTCTCCTTACCTCCCAGTCACCACCAGTGTACCACAAGGCTCTATCCTTGGACCCCTCCTCTTTAACATTTTTACCAACACACCTTATACATTTACACAACAGGTCACCCTAATACAATACACAGATGATTCTACTCTCATTTGTAAATCTGACATGGTACACCTCCAAATAATTACTCACAAAGCTTTAACAGCCAGTGAAACATGGCTTTGTAACTCACAACTCATGTTCAATGCAAAAAAGATCAAACTACTACTTTTTCCCCAAATCCATCTCTCATGAAAAAAACTTTAAAGCCCTCTCTTGATAATACAACCACTGAAGTCACTTCTCATAGCAAATTATTAGGGGTGATAGTGGATGATGATCTTACGTTTGACCTACATACACAAAATTATATAAGAAAAACTTATCAAAAACTAGGGGTGCTTTACAGAGCCAAAACTTTCTCACTGACACAACTATAACTACACTTGCCACTACTTATCTCCTCCCCACACTTCCAGGCTTCACAAACTTAAAACTTGAATAATGCTGTAACAAAGTTGCTAAATTTGCAGCAAATAGCCATTTCAGAACCCCCTCCAATGTAAAGCACCGAAAAGCACAAATTGGTTAGAACTACCTCATCAACTAACAAATAGTCAGCTTCTTATCCAGCATCCATCAGCCTATCCAGCACTAAAAACCATTCTAAACAATGGTATTCCCAGTCAGCCATTGTGATCCAGTGATCAAAAACTCCTGTCTGTCTAAAAACCTATAAAATGGGCATTTCTGTCTTGTGCAAGGTTGCTAAGGTCTGGAACCCAGGAACTCCTTACCTGTATCCTGCAGGTCAATGTCCTCCCTCCCATCTTTCAAAAACACTCTGAAAGACTTCTTAGCTAAAATCTGTCTCTGTTCTTTCTCAAAGCCAGGATTAACTCTATCCCTAAATGTAAGCAAGTACCTTTTCATTCCCTATACCACCTTATTCTCCCTTTTTCACTTACTTCCTTACTTCTATCAAATTATCTTCCATGACTTCCTCTCTAAATATACCATAACCCTGTTTTTCTCTTACTTCATATTACAATCCCTGTTTGTTTTACAATAGCTTAATTTTAATTTCTCTATAAACTGTCTACAATTTCTCTAAATATTAAATGATTGTCATATAACTTGTATAGATTCTTAACCAATGCTTTTATATTATGTCTAATTTGTTATAATTACTTAAACTGAAGATGATTTTGTTTTATTCTTGAAGTCTGTAAAATTATTGTTTTTTTTAAATGATTTGTAATACTTTGGAGCTTTTCTCATTGAGCTGTCACTGAAAAATGGGCTTCTACCCAGTCAGATGTCAAATGTCAATAAACGAATACATATATATATATATATATATATATATATATATATATATATATATATATACATACATAGACATATATACATATGTTTTTATTTCCCTTTTATATTCCCTTTTTTCCATAGGTCTAGGGACCCAAGGAACAGCCAGACCACATGCCACCCAGGTCAAGAAACATTTCCATCTCCCTCTGCCTGCTCAGTGACATCCTCACAGAGTCAGGGTGGTGACTCTGATCCTGTAGGCACCTTAGTGTGATGCAGCCTGGAAAGACATGAAAGTCATGAGCTCTGGACCTGGTTGAGATTGTGGCTGAGTGGGCAGTGGACAGGGACCTTCAGCTCATGCAGAATCTCCTTCAGAGTACGTGTGTAGGATTTACTGCCCTGGTGGCTCTCACCTTCAAGACACCAGAGGCCTCTATCCTCATTGTCATCAGGGTCTTCCACTCCATGTACATCAAACAGTGAAAACATTTGATGTCCTCAAAACTGGGATGAGAACTGCTATGATACCTCCTCACCTCCTTCCTTCCCTAATCCCCTTTCCAATACCTTTTTCCTCCTCTCCCTAACCTAATTTCTCTCCATATGCAAAACAAGCTTAAAAAATGGAGGGGGCTATACCCTGAGAAGAACACTGTAATCCTCTTCTCCCACGTCCTCCAGCACAACTCTCTTGAGGCTTTCCTTCTCTGTGTTCCTTGCATTCTGTCTCCTCATTTCCAGCCATCTTATCTTTCCCTTTCACAACTTACAAAGTACCAGTCAGGATGCCCACATAAGTACATCTTTATAGTCACTTCATAACTCCTTTATCTTACTCAAATATATTCCAAGTAGCTGTGCTGAGTGTCACTTGCCTTAACAACCCAGCCTTAGTTTATGTGGGCTTGCATAGTCCTGCACTGTCCACGACTTCTGAATATAGCCAAAATAAGTTGAGGCTTTGCACATTAGCAGATGCATTCATGCACAACTAAATATTTTTTATCCATTTTAAGAAGTTATAAAACGTGGGAATTAATTTGTGCAAGCTTTCATCTTGCCATAGTCACTCCAATTAGCTAGTAATCAATGTGTTTACTTATAGGCATAGATAAGCATTGCACAGCTATGAATCTTGGAATCATGAATACCAC